>NW_010097684.1:0-40475 GCF_000699245.1 Pterocles gutturalis | reverse complement strand
AAGACTTTGATTTTGAAGTTTTATTTCTCTTTTAAAGAAAGCAGGACACTAGATGATTTATTTTGCTGAGTCTGAGCTAAAGTCCTTTGTGTATGTTATTTAAAAGCCAACATGACATTCCTGATATTTTTTAAGCAAAAATGAGTAGAAAAGAGTTAAATAAATTAAGTCAAATTCTAAAGATTTCAAGAAGAGAGGTAGGAATGCAAAATCAATTTGAAAAATATTTAGTGAAATTTTCACTGGTGTAAGCTATGCCATGTGTTTGTATTTCAGAAAGGACAGAGTAAAACACTAAGGACTCTGGAAATACAAACTGAAACCTTCCCCACCACCAAAGAAAAAGAAAGTTTAAAAAGCAGTCGATAATTACTTTTACACTTACAGAGATATCTTAGAGAATACAAACCTGTTTTCAGCTTTGTTGTTACCATTATCAAAAAAACCCGAAAAACAAAAAAACCCAGAACAAAAAAAAGTCAAAAATGCAGTTCTAACTTTTCTGCTTCTCCTTGTGCAATTGTATTAAAATTTTGTTAACCATTCTGTTCCAGCCTAACACACCTAGATTCTAGTTTTTTCAGAAGTATCAGACAAACACATGAGCTATAGTCTGGAAATTGTATGGTTTTCAACAATCTGCTATTTAAAGTTCCACAGATGAGAGCCATTTTATTATTTTCATTCTTGCATATGAAAAATAAGTATCTTTATAGGATTTTTATTTGCTTTAGCATTTAAAAGGTGATTTTATTAATATGACTTTTTCTAAATGACAGTGAAAAAACTTGACATATTACTGTAAAAAGGATAGGAAAATTCTGTCTTAGACATGAACATGTGTCTTCTGGCATTGTGAAAAGCTCTATCTGCATATCTAAAGATGCGATTTGTCCCACAGCATTTCAATCAAAGTGAAATAAATAGTCATGGCATTTTGCCATTTATTTGGGTCTTTTGTTCTCAAATTTAGTAGCTATCTCAGAAGTATCTATAAAATTTTAATGCACTGATGTGAAGCTAAAGTACAGCAATCTGGTGTTCTTAGACAAAGTTTTTGCAATACTTCCAGTCAAAGGACAGAGAGGTTCAGATGAGATAAGAGTAAAAACAATAAAAAAATTAATACTTCAACATAAATTTTTATAATATAAAAGAAAAATACAATAATGAAGTCAGAATCACA
The DNA here is from genome assembly GCF_000699245.1 of Pterocles gutturalis. Taxonomy (NCBI): domain Eukaryota; kingdom Metazoa; phylum Chordata; class Aves; order Pterocliformes; family Pteroclidae; genus Pterocles; species Pterocles gutturalis. Next base: position 39,289 of record NW_010097684.1, on the reverse strand, counting down.
TTACAACTCCAACATGTAACAGTGATGACTGACTATTTGTACTGCCACTTTTTTGTAGTTATGGTCAACTTAAACTTAATTCACATTTATGTAATTTCGTCTGTCATCAAAACAGGTTAATTTTATGTCATCTTTGTTTCTTGTATGGAAATAAGCCACTAATTTCTTCCAGTTTTTATGTGTGAAAATGTTCTTTTGACATCTTTAAATTATGAACAGTAGCTTCACAGAGAGTGGTTCTAACTCCTCTGCTAAAATTATCTGTTCAAGGTCTCTTCCAGCTACCTGGCACTGCTACAAAGAGAACATGCTGTTCCTTTTGTGTCTGGACAGCTGTGGATATTGCTGAGTCTGTCATAATGATATACATACTTCAATAACTACATTTTCATAAGTAATCTTCAAAAATCTTTATTCAAATTTCAGAGAATTTTAATGTGAAAGATTTATTATCAGAGAGAAAGTAAAATTAAATAAATTTTTACGTGGGTTTTTTTTTTCTTCAGAATATCACCTTTCCCTATTTTATGTTTGTTGTTTTCCTCTTGACAAGTCTGTACATTAAAAATTTATAGTGATTTGAATTCTTAATTCCTGGGTACAGCATAGAGCTGGAAATGCTATTTTGTCTGTCATTTTATGTGTTTTGTTTTAGTGCTGGTGCATTGCATGCGTTTCTATGCAACGTCATTACTTTGAGCTAAAACAATGCTTTTAGAGTCTGAAAATAACCAGGGTATATATTGACTGAACAAGTGAACTCTTCCTTTTTTCTGTATGTGGGCAGTGAATTAATAGTTATTTGAGCTATGGTTTGTTACTGCTGCTTAGTATTGTTACTCTGTTGCTTCTAAGCCTCACTTGGCAGGAAATTTTCCCACCGGCAACTTGAAAATCTTTCATAGTCCTGAAATAAAGGTCAGTTTCCACCTTCAAAGGCTAGGCACTCACTGTGAGTCCAGGTTTTCAATACTCTTATGGCATATTCTTCTTTTTCTGCAATACCCCTGTCCTAAATCCTCATGATGGTTTTTTTCTTTTCTTTCTTTTTTCTTTTTTTTTTCTTTTTTTTTTTCTTTTTTTTTTTTTTTCCTCCGAATACACATCAGAAACATTTATGTGTTTTTCTGGTGTTTCACAGACATCTTCAGAGTTCAGGGGCCAAACTGATTAGTGCTCAGATACAGGACTGGAGTGACATCATGTACCAAGCACTTTCCATTTGCAGAGCTGGTTGAGAGAAATGGCTACGACTGAGAGCCACTTATAGATCATGACAAATGAACATCTGAGCTGTCGCCAGGATCTCCTGAGGCTAAGAGAAGGAATTCCTGAGAAATTTTCCTTGGACTGATTAAATACAATGTTTTCAGACAACTAATTCCTCAGTGAAAAGGTAGGTTTTCTGGTAACAGAGCCTGACAGACAGTAACTTTTGCCAGTGTGATAATGAGCCTATAGCATATGGTCAGATACATTCACTCTGCATTCACTTGAAGCAATGAATGAAAAATTAGTTTTGAAATTCAAAGACCTGCAAGTAACAGATTTCTAATGATGAGTAATGTAGTCACACCAATTTGTCAAAAAAAAAATTAAATTCGAAACTTCTGCTTTGCGTCCTTATGTTTACTTCCAAAATTATTATTTTCCCTATTTAAAATTTACTGAAATATTGTCATTTGCAGTGTAATTCTGTGTATTCCAAAAGTGATTCTGATCCTGTTCACAGAAGCTGTGTTGTTATGTTTATATTTAGTTTAATTTGTATTGTATCATATTGGAATTCACACAGGGGTGACTGAGAACAATGTATTTTGATGATACTTAGTATTTAACCAGTTCATAGCAAACGTATTCTCTTAATAATTCATGGAATTTCTTTCTCTAATTTTACAAACCAGCTTCCAGTCACTAAAGCTATTAATTTTTCATTACTTCATCATTCTGCTGAAAAATAACTTTTAAAATATCAACTTATTTCTTATTTTATTTCTACTTCTCTCTATGGATAGGACAGTGAATATGAGCTAAGTATCTTATTGCAGTCACAATGGTCTCGAAAATTCATAGTTATTACAGGTGCTATTGATGGCCTGCACAAGACCTGAGAATTTTATTCTTTTTGTCATTGACCCTTGCTTTGAGTAAGATAGTTTGACATGTTGAATTGAAAATAAACAAACATGAATACTGTCTTTACTTCAGACATAATGGATAGTTGTCATGCTCTGGTAGTGGAAATGAAGGTAAGTTTAATGTCCTGAATTTCTGTACTGAGAAGGAAAGGTACGACTGTAGCATCAGTGGCTCCTGCCCTAGGTTCCCTAGACAGCCACTGAAGAGTTATTGCGTCCCCGAATGATGCAGGGGAAGGCAGCAGCAGACTAGGAATCTGTTGTTCAGAAAAAGGTAGGAGGGCTGTAATGGATGGCAATCTAGAGCCTGCGTCACTACGATACTGTTGCAGAGAAGGGAAAACACCTCCCTGGAATGCATAATCCTCTGCTCTAGGAAGCACTGGCAATGCCTGAGCTAGAGTGCTCCATCCTGTTCAGACAGGGAGAGTGGTCAGAGCTCTAAGAAATATGATGTACGAAGAGACATCAAATCAATTGTGGTTGTTTAGTTTGGAGCAGGAAGAAAGACATGAATGCAGTTTCCTGAAACCAGGAATCTCCAGAAATCCAGCATTACTATGCTAGTTTTGGCCCAAGTTCCTAATTTTTCTCTGTGTTTTAGCATGTCCTAATGGATGTAAAACATACATACCTATACAGTAGATTACTGGTAAACCCAAAGATTTTGTTATATGTGCACATATCCATGAATGTATTCCTGCCCCTTGAAAAAAATGTTTCTTTGTGTCAACTCTTAAAAGTGAGACCACTATATTTTATTTATTCAGAGATCTTAGTCCCCTACTTTTCTGTAGGATTTTAAACAACTCAAAATACCACAGAGTTGTAAACTGAAGCTACTAATAACTATTAGAATGAAAAATATTTTGGCTGTGCACTGGAAATTAGACAGTCATTATGAAGGTGAATGTGGGAAGACAAAGAGAGAAGGAGAAAATACGTGAGGCTCAGCAGTGTTCTGACAAGAAAGTGGTTGTGTAGGTGGACTTCCAAAGACTTGTCTGAATAGTACCTGTGCAGTGGGCTCCTGATGGGAATGACAGAATTCAGTTCAGTGTCTATCATGAGAGGGCTAAGGAAAAAAATAATGAGAGGAGAAAAAAAAAGAAAAAAGGCTTCTTTCATTAATCAACTTATTAAACAAGAGGAACTGTTCTGCAATGAGCTGTCTGTGACACCTACGGTGAGAAGTGGAAGTAGAATTTTATTAGAGAAGACTGTCAGCTTAAAGCGAAACACAGCACACAGGGCATTTTTTTTGCTAAGATATAATGCCCAGATTTTGGTGGGCACTGGTAATAAGAGATTTTTTGTGCTGTAGTGTTGTATAAAACAGTCATGATACAGCAGATTATTTCAGAAAGAAACTAGTAGAATTAAACAGGAGGTGATATGGTCACAGCTTACATCTACTATTCACACTGTTGAGAAGTTAGAGGTGAAGGTATGCACATTCTCTCACATCTGGACATTCTGAGCTCCAAGCTGCTCTGCTGGGATATGTATGCAGTCTTAGAGATAAAGAGTAGAAGTATCTTAAGAGGTCTCTGTAAAGCTGAAAAGCTGATGTAATTAAATATATATATATATATAGAGCATATATATAGAGCATATATATTGACTCTTATAAAAGTTACCCACATGACAAACAGTACATTTTTGGTAACTGAAAAGGCACAAAGATTTTTCATTACAAAGACTAACAATACAATTTCTTTTTTTTAAAATTTTTATTAGTACCATATGCTGTATAATTTCAACTGATCTTTGTGAGTAAAGAGGTATGTTTATATGATTTTGGTTTTACCTGGTGTACAAGAAAATTCCTATTCCAGCATCTAAGTTTCTTGAGCAAAGTGATAAAAGAGATTTTTCAATGCAACTAGTAAATACAGAAAGCACAGCTTTGATTTAGATTGAGTGGAATTACAAATACTGCATTTTACTTAAGGCAGAAGCAGACTGTGTGAACAAATACCGGCACATCTTACCATCACAGAAAATTTATTTTGTGAGGTATATTCCTTTAATCTAGACAACTTTTTTCCAGCTGTGTTAATGAGGAAACTGCAGCAGTGAAATGTTTGTGTCTATGTCTTCCCAGTTAAAGACTTCTCTTTTACACTGTGCTGGAACTTTATGTATTATACTTTATATACCATTCTTATTTAGAAAGTTTCACACGCAGAAATAAAGTTATTACCACCTGATTTAGCTATATACCCTGAGCAAAAAAAAATTATGTTTTTAATAAAATCTGTTGAAATGCTTCTATGACATGAGAAGGTCATTTGTAGACACAGCCATTTTCATTATTAAATACCAAAATCTACATTAATGAATTTTTATTCTCCCTCCCCTTATGCATTGCTGTATCGTCTTTTTCTTCCCCCACCTAGCTTTCCAACAAATTTCAAATGTCAGTGCAGAAGTATGGAACTATAAATACTGAGAAGTGTGAGAGAAAAATTGTATTTTTCTTGATCCCTTCTTCATTGTTACCTTGTATGATTCTTTTTCTTGTTTTAACTTTACATGAACCCACACAAAAATTCATTTTAACACCAACATTCTCTTTAACCTTGTCTGGTTAAATTTTATGGCAAAAGAGCATTGGAACCAATTCTTATAATAAAAAATTCTAATTAAGATTACAGTAAAGGAAACTTCTATCACTGATTAAGAAAAACCAAGTTATTTTCAGACAATTATTTGATTCCTTTCAGATACCCTTGCAATCTGAAACAGAACAGGAAGACTGACAAGTGTCAGTCTCCATTCCAACAGGGAACGAAATCATATGGTGTCGTAAGAGGCTGTTGAGTTCAAGGACTTAGTTGTTTCCTGTTTCATTTCTCTTACCATTTATTTATATGGATATAAATGTTACAATATTCCAAAGAAAACTGAAATATTTTTTCCTGATAAATAAAAAAATGTGCACATCAGTAGTGGAATTTAATATTTGCTGTTATCACCTTGATAAACATTAATACTTGAAATAATTACCATGTGTGTAATGCAGATTATTCATGTCTATTTAAATGAAATTTCAGTACTGGATGTCTCTTCCAGATGTATTTTTTCAGGAATACTTGTTCCTATCAGACACCATGGAAATTAAGGATAGTTAAAGGCTCTTCACACACGTGATGATATGACTCCTTCTAAGGCAGATAAACAAGTTTAATAATCTCATTTTAAATTTGATATTTTTGCCTTTTTAAAAGAAATATATTTTGTATACCCCCATGCATTTTTGGCTATTAGGAGTTACAGAATTTGGTCTTAAGGTGTTATGAAGTGGGAATAATTTATGGAGGTCGAGTGTTGTTTATGGAGTAATGATTTCACCCCACAGGGAAAAAACCTAATCATTAAATCAGCTTTTTAAAAAAACGGTTATCAGTTAAGAAGGCATAGAAAACCACCATTCTTCATCTGCAAAATCCATTCCAGAGTTTTCCCTACTTAAATCACCAAATTGACATTTGGTCATAAGAGAATTGGTGGTACAATGCTTTGACCAGAGGACCAATACTTGTCCATTTCCTACCTATTGTTGTATATTTAAGTCACATAAATTGTTCTTCAGCAGTGTCAGCAGTGGACTATTTGGCAAACATGTATGATTCTGTCTTTAAATTTAGTTTGTTTTTTTCTTTTGCTAACAGTTTTATACAGGCAGAACAGAGAAGTTCTACCTAATTCTGACATTTACAATTTTTTCACATTCTTTCCTTTTCCTTTATCTCACATATAAATGCTACCACCTACTTGTGTTATGTGAAAACTAATACAAGTGTTCAGGAAGCATGAACAATTTTTCATACTAGAAATAGTCTACACACTTCTTTAAGCTGCACCCTTATCCTTGTGTGTCTAGATGTCACAGACCCCTGACAGACTTGAGCTGTTTCAATGTGTTCACCTCAGAACATCAAGAAAAATAATTCAAGGATGTCAGACTGCATTCACACAGAGAGTTAACTCATGCTTTTCTGAGTATATTTGTTTTCACTCTGCTTTAGTCTTGTCAGGCTTGAGCTGCTTGGCCACCCTACCTACCAATCACAATAATTTCCTTGTCAGTTGAAAGAAACTTCCTGAGCTCCTTCAAAGTACAAAAGAGATCTCAGCCTGGCTTAACAGAAGTTATCATTAGACCAGTCTGTTAAGATATGGCATACAGAAATTTGAAAAATAGGTACAGAGCAGTTATTCCTGCCAAAATTTAACTTTCAATAAAAAAGTTGCCACTTGGACTGTAAGGGACCTGGAAAATGACTTTTTATACCTTTTTGTTCTCACAAGCGACTGTTTTCTACTCTTCTAAGGAAGACATATAATCCCACTTTTTTTTTTTTTTTCTTTTAATGTCTTGTCAAGTGAAGGTACCAGCTAAACACTTGGCTAGGTATTAATAAAATTCAACCTTATTTATATCGGAAGTGGAACAAATCTTTTTTGGTTCAGTTTTGGCTGGGATGAGGTTTACTTCTGTAAACCAGAACACTAGCATGACAAATATAAGAAAAACATTCACTTGCTCTGCTTACACAGGAAAAAAATTATGTGGAGATCAGTGCATGTTGATAAAATTATACTAATTCGTCCTTGAGTGGGATAATTTGTTTATGTGACCATGTTTTCAAAACTTCAGTTGAGGTAGCATCCAAAGATGCATAAATATACTATTATGTACTGCAGATGTCCTTTGTGTCTGACAGTGGTGTAAAACCTAACAAATAGCAATTATCTAAGCAGATGCATTTTATGAATACAGTGTAGGCCCTCAATTTTGAAACCATAATGAAATCATCAGTAGTTTTCACAGTGTTTTCCTAATCTTCTTCTTTTGACAGCAATATGGTGGGGAATGCTAAATTCTATACCACAGTTACTAATTACACATCAGAAGCACAGCATTGCACATATTATTTTAGGTTTTGCTTTGAAGTGGACACCTGTTTGAAAGCATAGAATAAACTATAAAAATCTTAATACGCACTGAGAGGAGGACAGGAGTTTCAAAGATAATCCATATTTGAATAAGATGGTGTACAACATTCAGACACCATTATTAGAAATCTCTCTGAGGCTTAAGGACATACAGAAAAGACAGAACTTAATTGGAAATCAAGTCAGACTGAATAGTAAGTGAAATAGATAGATTCCTTTTTACTAATCCACTTTGCTAATTTGCATTCTTTAGTCTAGGTCCTTAAATTGACATACAAAAATATAACTATAGTCACTAAAATGTCAATATACTTATTTAACGCTAAGTACGAGTTTTCAGATTTTAAACAACCTTAGCATAAATGTCTCTACTCAGCATTTAAATTTAATTTAGGAAGACAGCTCCTCTGTTAATTAGAAACCAATAGATTACTAAAAGTGTAACTATCGACCATTAGAACAGCACTTACAAGTGACAAGTTCGGCTGCCATGTAATCAGTTCAAAGTTATAGAAACAGCAAATATAAGAGATCACGTCCACAGGGATTTAGTAAAATTTCTTTGTATTGATGTACTTGTGTTTTCTCTGACAGTTTCTGCAAATCTTGAGGACCATGTATTAAACAGTGGAAGAACATAGAAAGCAGGGGTTTGCCTACTCATCCTTAAATGTATTAGTGTTTGGAACAAAGCAGTGCAATATATGCATGTACTGAATGTGCAAGAGTTAAACATTAATACCTTTATGTCTAATTCAGCACATTAACCTGGGATCTGCTCATTCAACACATTAATCTGCTCCTTAATCTTGGATCATTTGTTTATATTTTGTGTGTGCCCAGTTTAGATCCAACTTAATGTCCTCGTTATGTGCATACTTTGTTCTTTCATTTACTTGCAGTAAAAAATTTCAGCAAAGCTCCAAGATTTAACAAAAATAAAAAAAAAAGAAAAAAAAAGAAAGCATAATATGAGGTGTTGTCATGGAGAGGAAACAGATATCTTCTCCTCATTTCCCGTCATTTTCCTGTAGAAAGGCAGCATCATGTGGAGGACAATAACATGTTAGAACTGACTCTCAAGAATACTATGTTACAGACTGCAATTGAATTCAGCACAGCTCAACAAGCACAGAATTTGTATCTATGTATACACAGAGGATCTTCTGAGGCAGGGCACGGTTTAGTGGTAAATGCAATGCACCTATGGAATGTAGCAATGATAGTGTTTGCAAATAACTTCCCTTTAGGGGACAGTTCCATAAGGTGTTTTGCAATCCGTAATGAGAAAAGATGACTCAGTTCCAATCGGTATTAAGCATCCAGATGCAGTTTAATTTCACAGTTATACAGGGAATATGCCAAACATATATGCATAGACATATATATACACATGGGGATTGGAGAGGCCCTAGGATTACTGGAGAGGGACAGTCAGGCCCGGTGGTGCTCTTTGGGCCATGGAAACATGTCTGTCTGAAAAATCCTTTAAATGTAAAAGTTAGTTTTAGGTTGCACCCAGGTGAATAAGTCCGTCTGAAATTACATATTCATTTGTTTATGCTGTAGTACTACCTGCTTGGTTTTAGGTATGCTGTAAAGCATTCACTCTCCTGACCATAAGTAGAACTGAATTATTCTTCAAGAGTAATTTAACCTTGAAATAACTTATTTTTTCCTAAAAGAATCAGCAGAAGGGCTTGAACTGGTACTGTAATATACAGAAGGTGAATATTGTTACATTTGCACTGGGATACATCCTGAAGTTAGTCCAGGTCTGAATGTTGACTTTACAAAGAGAGAAAACCCGTACATTCCTTTTCATTTTCTAGTAGTAACATTGATAACAGCTAAAAGAGGATTCACAAGGAAATGAGATACCTGTGACATGTTTACACCATCTTTTGAGAAAGAAAGGAATAGGGAAGAAAGATTTTTTGTTTCTTACCCTTTCCTTCACCCTGGGGATCACCACTGAACTAGTAAATGAGTGGTAATGAAGTGTGCTAAGGCAGATTTTGATACAGCTTGTTCCCTTACAGAGGAAAAGGAAAGAGGGACAGAACTGAGTCTCTCAGTCTTGTGGTCCCAAGACTGTGAAATTATGTCCAATGTTGTAATAATAATATATTAAAAAAGTTTGTAATCTACATTTTAGCTTCTGGTTATACAATGATTGCATAACCAGAGGAAGCTTCTTGAGCTCCCTCTGGCCCCGTGTTTTTATGAGCTTGTGATCTGAAAATGAATTACCTGTTTTTATTGCCTTTGACCCAGCTAGGATATATTGCTTGACCTTTGGAGATTTATGCAACGTGGGTATTTTAACCTAAATTTTCAGGTGAGGTGGTATATTATTCGGACCTTCTTTCTTCATCAATTTATTTTCCTTCAGAGATCATCCAGAGGTTTATATCTTCTTAGGCAGTTATGATTTGCACTCATAGGAAAGCATAAATAAGCTGTATCCCTAAAATATTAGAGGTAATCATGTCTGTTTTCTTTGCAACAACTAGTGAATACAAAAGCAATCAGATTGTGTTATGATACTTCCCATAGGAACACCAAATGGTGCTTTATGAATGTCATTAATATAATATGCAAATGATCTGTTTGGCTTTTGCTCTTCTATTTGGGTTAACCTAGTCAATCAGTCAGATGTTACTAATGAGAAAGTTGATGAAAGCTCAACCAGCTGCTGAGAAGGTCAACAAAATGATAGACCCCTCTCTATCTTCACATGCCCTACATCCAGAATACTGCATGTAGCAATGTTTGGACAGATTAACTGAAGTCACCTGTGTATTTATAAGGGAATATGAAGCAAATTGTTATTTTCCTAAAACATTATTTATCATAATATCAGCTATTATAAAAGGATTTAACTTTACTATATTTGTATTATTAAGGAGTTTTCAAAATAAAATAAAGATAACAAATTGTGAAGGCTTCTTATGATCAGAAAACACCTTTAATCATAAAGACTGTTTTCTAGAAAAAAGTGAAATATCAGACAGTCCCTTCAAGGTAGAATTGTTTGCTTCTCAGTCTTCTTTTTCAATTATTGACCATTTTCTCCCAATATTTTTTCCAATCATTTTTTCATAGGAACAAAGTTGAAACTTGAGGTCGCCTCTTCCTAATTAAACTCTGTACTGCTGTATAGACACAGACAGTCTGTTAAAAACTCCTCTAATTTTTTGGGATCTTTGCATAAGGCAACGATGACACAGGGGATCAAATCTCTGAGGATTGGTTGGTTGCTGTCTGGACAGTAACAAATCTCTGTTGCAAGGGTTCTTGTAACAGCATCTTCAGCTGAATCAGGATAGACTCCCTGAATCATTTTTCTAATTGGGTCTTGTACTCCAGCCGCCCATGATCCCATCTAACCACTCCATTAACACCTGTAATCCATCACTATCGACTGTCTTAATCTGTATACAAAACATCTCCTAGTTATTTTACCTATGTACAAGCGATTGTCTTATTTTATGATTTCTGCATCTGCAATAATGGTTTGTACTTACACTTATGTACAATTTGGTCAGTTCTACAATTCTGAACCACCTGAGTTTCCCTGGGACAGTCCAAGTCTCCACCCAGGATATTAATATGCATATTTGAACATACAAATTGGTTTATGCACAGCAGAAGCTGCCTGGGGGAATCTCTAGACCTTTCCAAAATTCCCAACTGGAGAATTCCTGTAGCAATTAGTCAAATATTTTTTTGTGAAGGAGGGTTGGAGGTAAGTCAATCACCTTATCTCAAGTGAGTCTCTTATCTCAAGCCAGTCCATTTTATCTATGCAGTCTCTGTGCAGAGACCATCTGAGGGGTTCCTGGACCAGGGAAATAAAGACTTAGTGCACTGGGTGTGTACACAGGCCCTGCCCCGATACCCGTTTACACCATATCTATAACCATAGGGCCAATCTGAATTTGAAGTTTATTTTTCCTTCATGATTTAAATTCCAAAGTTCTTGTCACTGTATTCTTTCCGCTTAAATATGTGGCTTGGCATGAAAATTCCTTAAGGGAGAAATCAAAAACCAATACTATAAACTTTGTTTAGAAGAATTGGGAAAAGTAAGTAGTGTTAAATGTTGAAACTAAGCAAAAAATGTGACACACTAAAAAAACCCTCATATTTAATCAGTGTTTCTTTGCAATGAGAATGTAGCTGGCAATGCAGTAGCCTCATGTTTGTGAGTTTGGATTGCAATAGACTTTTGTATTAAAAATTAATCGCATTATTGCATTATACGGTAATATCATGAAATTATGAATGTTTTTTAGAAGCTTTTGTTTTAGAAAGCTTGAGCATTATGACTATAGTCAAAAGTAGATGTCTTAAGGATAGCTCAGCTGAGGAGAGAACTAGTCCAAGAAAGTCTTTGTGGGCCTGGAAGCTTCATTTTTTTGATTAAATATCCTTCCTATGGTATAATTTAATATTTTTAATATTAGATTTCAGTATTATATCTTAGTGGCTTTTTATTGGAGAACTACTCCTGAAGGCCTGAACCTTTAGACTGAAGTATGCTTCCTTGTCTACATAACTTCTTCAAATTTATCTTAACTTCTGTAAGGAATTTCTGGAACAAACTCAGCTTTGAATGTGCTTTCTGGAATTTCCTTTACTGCTCAAGGAAAATATGGCAATGGTGATAATCTTTTCTATGAAAGCAATAATCTGTTGGTCAGTGCAATGCAGCTGTCATGGTTTAATCCTAGTAGGCAGTAAGCACCACAGAGCCACTCACTGACTCCCCCAACCCTGTGGGATGGGGGAGAGAATCAGAAGGACAAAAGTGAGAAAACTCACGGCTTGAGATAAGGACAATTTAGTAATGAAAATAAAACCCAACACCAAGAACCACAAAACACTATAAAGAGGAATATAAACAAAACCAAGAAAAAACAAGGGATGCAAGAAACACCAATTGCTCACCACCAACAGACTGATGCCCAACCAGTCCCTGCACAATGGCAGCCCTAGCCAACATCCCTCACCTGCCAGTTTTATTGCTGAGCATGACATCATATGGCATGAGATATCCCTTTGGGCAGTTGGGGTCTACTGTCCCAGCTGTGTCCCCTCCCAACTCCTTGTGCATTCCCAACAGCTTAGAATCATAGAATCATAGAATCATAGAATCATAGAATGGTTTGGGTTAGAAAGGATCTTAAAGATCATTGAGTTCCAACCCCCCTGCCATGGGCAGTGCCACCTTCCACTAGACCAGGTTGCTCAAAGCCTCATCCAGCCTGGCCTTGAACCCCTCCAGGGGTGGGGCATCCACAGCTTGTCTGGGAAACCTGTTCCAGTGTCTCACCACCCTCACAGGAAATAAATTCTTCCTAATATCTAATCTGCCCTCTTTCAGTTTAAAACCCCTTGTCCTGTCACTGCACTCCCTGATAAAAAGTGCCTTCCCATCTCTCCTGCAGGCCCCCTTCAGGTACTGGAAGGCTGCTATTATATTAGGTCTCCTTGGAGCCTTCTCTTCTCCAGGCTGAACAACCCCAACTCTCTCAGCCTGTCCTCATAGGGGAGGTGCTCCAGCCCTCTGACCATCTTTGTGACAGTGGGGGAGTCCGAGGAGCAGAAAAGACCTGATCCTCTGCAAGCACTGCTGAGCAATAACTGAAAGATCCGTGTGTTACCAACATTGTTTTGTTCACAAATACAAAACACAGCCCATACAACCTACTATGAAGAAAATTAATGCTATACCAGCCAAAACCAGTACAGCAGCTTACAAAATTTCTTACCGTGTTAAGTTCAAGAGCTGACCCAGCATGACTCCTAGAATCCATCTTGTCTCTAGATCTGCTGTTCAGCTGCAGTAAAACCTTTCTAAAATACATGAAACTTCAGTAGCTTGTTTTCTCCAGGGCCTTTTACTCCTGTTTTTAAAAAAATTAGTAGGCATTACAGTTCTTGTTGTACCTTTCAAATTGCTACGAGTCCAATTCCAAATGGCTTGTTTTGCACAAACCAATGTTTTATTTCCTCACAAACACGAGATTAACCCATTCAGAATCAGCAGGGCCATAAACACACGGCGCAACTGTGGGTGTAAAGTTATAGCACATTTCTATGCATAGATACACAGCAACAAATGCATCACAAAGTTCCCACATTGTCTAAGTCACCCAATTATCACTGATCTAAATATTGTGATCTTACGTAGTACTAGACTTCAGGGCAGTATCAGATGTATCTCTCAAGGTAAAAAAACCCTTTTTTAAAAAAATCACAAAACACTGTAAAAACAATTTAAGTCATTGCAAAATATGTTCCTTAGATTTCCATGGCTTTACATTATCTCACAAAAAGAACAGATGAAAATATGATTACCTTTTTTAATGAACATTGTTAGTAATTTGATTTATTAAGTGACTTATCATAAGAAATATTATTTTTTAGTTTTCACAAAGTTTTAAAAATTAATCTAAATACTGATTTTCTTCCATGTATCTAAATTTTAGCCATATTTGAAATATAAGCTCATTTGCTACTGAATATGAACAACAGAATTTTTCTGTCATAATATAAATAGAAGATTAATTGATTGTAAGACCATCATTACAGAGATAGTCTGCTTGTGCTGTCAAATATGACATAAATATATTTAAAGCCATAGATGTCAAGCCCCATTTTGATTTGACAGAGGAAATCAATAGGCATAAAAGAAGCCTTATTTTGTTTTGACAGCTTTTGTGGGGCTTTTTTTTTTTTGGTTTTTGGGTTTTTTTTTTGTGCACTAGTGTGTTTCTGAATTTGTTCCTTAATACCATTGCTATTATTTTGGGAAAAGAGGAACGATGCAGTAGTCTGCCCTCCCCAGGCTGGTAACATATTCAGGAGGGCCGATTCTAGAAACTGTCCTCAGAGATGTAGTGACGGTATTCTGTTTCTCTCTCTTCTCCTCTGCTCTACCACCACCTATTCCAGGAAGAGACAAAAAAAACTTACCTTAAAAAGGCTGAATATCTTGGGTAATGATGAGTGGCTTCTTGGCTGACACTGTCTGCCAATAGATGATGAGTGCTGCCCTTACAAGTAGGTGCCACTGCTGAAAACTTCAGGTAACATGAAAATAGCTCTCAGCAATTCAAAAAATAATTGTCATTTCCTTTCTCTTTGAAAATAAGCAGAAGGAGAAAAGAAAGCGTCCCAAGGAAGAAGGAAAAAATATAGACAGGCTGATCTAGCAAGTAACACACTGTAATAATAATATTTTCATTGAGACTGATTTAATGTCCAATTAGTTCAAGGTCAATTTTCAGAAATCCATTTTGAATAAAATCACCTTTTCCACAAAAAAAAAGAAAGAGATATTCTGCCTTTCAATTAAAGTGGAGGATTCTCTGTTGAAAAATCATGGTCATATTGATGTGGCATGCCATGTAATTTACAGTGAAATAATAATGTCACATGATTTTATAAAAAGCATAATTGAAAATTGTGTAACTGGCTTACGGCTTTGCAGCTGAGCTCAAACTTAGGTGTTTGGTGAAAGTCTAGTCCAGACTGTAAGCTCATTTCCAAAAAGAGTGAAAAGTCCCTGGATGTTTTTTTTTTTTTCAACATGCTTATGATTAATCTGGCAAGATGTATTTCTTCTGCTAGTCATATTTTTAAAGCTATATACTTAAGCATTAGAAAATCGAAGTACTATGGCTACTGAAACACACTTGGTTGTGAGGTCTATAATATAAAAATTATAATTTGTTTCTATTATCTGATTTTTTGGTGTATCTTAAATCACTCAAGCTAAATATAGAGGCTAGCCCTTGGAAGTGTCAAAAATCCATATCCTTGGAGAGAGAGGAAGGGGAGGCATGCTGTGTGACCATGAGCAGTTTTAGACACAGACAGGGAACACGCACCATGGAGACAGCATGTACATGCATCTGCAGGCACAGCAAGGGAGGCGGCTGCTGGCAGCATGCCTGTCAATGCTGTCACCATGCTGGGCAGAACCACGTAGGCAGTGCCCTACCTGTGCAATTCCTGCCTGTGGCAAGCAGCCTAGAAAGTGAGTCTTTTGATCCAGAGTGGGTTTGCTGGGCATAAATATGGGGCTTTGCTTGTCTTAAAGTCCTTTCAATTCTCTTCCACTACAAGGTAAAAGACATTGCTGCTTCCAGGAAGGGTGCCTTCCATTGCAGCTAGACAAGCCCTTTAACTTGCACATTTTTTCAGAATTCATTAACCCTGATGACAGAAACGGAGTTTATTGGACCTATGTGGGCCTCACTCAGGTGAAGCAGCAACCACAAAATCTTCCCAGTCTCTCATTTTTGTTCATTCTAGGCCATCCTCTCAGCCCCAGTCACGTGGAATCCCCAAGGCAGTAGACTTCCCTTTCTTTCATAAAAGCCACAGATGTGAAATCATCTCATATTTTCTAACAGTGCTTCCACATTGTCCATGATCCATAGTCAGTTTATTGTGGTCTTGGCAAAATAAATGCATAGCTAGAAAACTGCAGAGGGGAGATGATCTATCTGGTCACAATCCAGATATGGGATGAGTGGGGAACCCCTCAATTCCTCTGAGTCTTGGGACCAAAGGATTCAAAGAGGGGAAGTGCGAGCTCTACACCAGATGTACAGCAGAGACTGCTCCTCTTTAAGGCTCCTTCCATCCTTGGGTAATTCCTCATGCTTGATCCGCTCTGAGCAGACTCAAAAGACAGGAGGGAAGCAGCTGCCTTTCCTGTGACTTTTTCACTCCTTCTTCTTGCCCACCTCTACTTTCTCCTGCCTTTTGTGCAGGATCAGCAGGGATTTTTTTTTTCCAATTATTTGCACATCTTGAGACATGAGCTCAGCTCAGTCTTGTTCACACTGTTTCAGATGACACTATTTGCCTGTTCAGTAGGCCACTCTCTTCAGAAATCTTCTGCATGATGTCTTTGATGATCAGTGGCTAAAAGAAATGACGGTAAATTAACCTTCTTCAAGAAGCACCACAATCTGTGGCTGTGGGGTCCAGGTGTCTCTGAGGATTATATGTATAGGCAACAATACAACCAGTACAATAGTACTGATCTTGTACCAGTGAGATTGTGTGTCTCGTAGACAATGTTAATGACCAGAATCTTTCCCTGATTAATTTTTCCTCCCCATACACTTCTGAAAGGAGAACAATAGTTGGAATAGCCATAGATAAATCAGCATTCATTCTGATGGTCTCATGGACCAGACACAAAGGTCATGAACATAAAGGCAAAGAATACCTTCACCTTGTGCCAGTTCAGACACCTGTAACAGCCTGCAGTTTTTGTAGGGATACATGAGACTCGTCCCTGTGTGGAAAGTCAATGGAGGGAAGTAAGGAATCAGGTCTAAGTGTGGGTGATGGACCTAGTTTTAGTAACAACCAAGTTCCAGGGTAAAATAATACATGTCTTGTCCTGTGGGTGCCTAGACTTGTGTAGATGAATGTGGCAGTATCAGCATGTATATAACTTGTGTGATGGGCTTTGTTGCCATAAGCAGAGGTTTTTCATTGTGGAGTGAGAGAGAAGAGGAAACAATTTTCTGACTGCTGTCAGAATAAAGACAGATACCTCAGTGGAGTGCTGCTCCAATGTTTCTGAAGGATATGATGGAAATAGCCTGGAGCCAGATTGATACAGATGTTTCCACACATTATGATGTTTCTTTGGATGTAGGTACAACGGTGGTTATATCAGGCAAGATAGTGGAACAGTTGTAGATTTAATTCTGATGCAACATTTCTGCACTATGTCCTAAGACAGGGTGTGCAACACTGCATTTGTCAGCCAAATGAACTCTCAAACAAGACCCTGTGGGTGTTAAAAACTAAGTGGAGGCATCCTTGTGGCCTGAGCTCGACTCACAATGACTGCATTCAGAGCAGATAATTCTCATTTGCTGCAAACCAGGGCAGTGCTCAGACTCTCTTCAAGCTGACTCCTTGGATGGGAAGTTATACATTGACATAAAGATTATGCTTCCGAATGCTACACATTATGAAAATGACTTCTGTAATAGATGAGGCTTTCCTGAAGCAGCTTAATCTCCACCATCTGACTCTGCATGCAAGGTTCTTTCTCTATAGTGACCAGACATAAAATGGTGAGGTGTAGTCTGTGATGACTAAGCGTATGCTGAAAAGCAATATGAGGTTGTTTTGACTGAGATACACCCGTTAATGACAGGCTCATTTATAGAACTAATGCAGAAGCATTTACATCAAAATTATCATTTGTTTTTTTCCATCATCTTTTCATCTGTCCTAAGAAGAGGGAATAATATTAAACCAGACTTCAAAGAGAATTTTTCCAGGAAAGACTTCTTATGCTGGAAAAAGGCATTTCATTTGCAGAAAAAGAAATCACATTATTTTCCACATTAGTGTTAATTCTGTTAGCCCATTATGGTAGCATGTCTCATCTGTATGTAACAAGGGTCATAGCACATGCTTTTATCAAGATTGTACCTCGTGTTTGAGACCCTGTATATATATTATAGGAAATAACTGTTTTGATTAAAGTCTCTAGTCAAAGGCAAATCTACTATTTAAATTAGTTACTTACATTCCCCAACCTTTAAAATTGTGAGCAGGTGAGCAGTAATTCCTACAATTAACATGTCCTTCATTTCATAAGAATTCCAAATAACAGAGATTCCACTGTATGAAGATGATTTTTTATTGTCTTTAATATTTATTTTTTAACTTAGGTATTTCCCCTTTCTGGAATTCAGCTACTAACAAGCCTAGTTAAAAGCTAGGTGTACTGTGTTTTGTTTTTTTTTTTCTGGTACAATATGCTGCTTTTTCTTTACCGAAAAATATCTTGACATTCATATTTTTTAACCGTCTTTACAACATACTTAAAAATTGATGTTCTTTTCCTATTTCCTCATCCTTTCCTTCACTCTCCCTTAGATAATTACTTCTTTATTGTTTACACCTTACTGAATAATAGATGCTGCTAATCTTGTAATTATTTTTTATTATTTCTTTCTATATGTAACCTGTATTGAAAAATTGTTTATTGTAATGGTATGCAAAACTGCCTTCATAATTCTTGGTGCACACGAATGCCAGAACAACAAACCCATTTTAATGACTCTCAAAAGCGTATTGTAAGTTCAAGACTAGCATCTTATTTTTTATTGTGATAATGTAATTCTAAGATAGTGGCAGCCATTCATGTTCTAAATAGACAAACTTAGCTGTATTATTTAGTGCTATTTAGCTTGTGTAATCTAATGTTATCACTCTTTGCATTCATCAATTGCCTAAATGTTGGAATTATATCAGTAATACTTTTTTGACATTACTTTTCGTTCCAATATCAGAGTTGTTATGTTATCTATCTTTTCTTGGGAAAGATGGAACACATCCTGCTGATGTTTCTCTTGAAATCAAGCAGGTTTAAATCAGTGATATATATATGCAGCAAAAGCTAATAAACCAGCAATAAAGACAACATTGCAATTTTTGAACCAAGTCCTAGATCCACAGGTATAGAGAGCTGCCAGACGTCAAATGCCACACACAAAGAGCCAAATGATGGTTTAATACTATCATTTGCCAAAACACCTTCAGAATAGTCTTGATCTTTTTCAGCATCAAAATGGTGAGAACACTTTCAAATTGTGGCTTACTTATTCATTGGAAGGCTGGCTGTTCTACCAGGAGATACTTCATTCTTAACTTTTAGAAAGGTTATAATTTCAAGCTCTTTTCTTGATTCCAGTGTCAATTGTAATGGCTTGTACTGGAATTCTGAAACTTCTTAAAACCTGGTAAACAAATTCATACTCCATCAAGGCAGCTGGAGGGCTGCTTGAGGTCTGCATTGCCTGCAGTACTGAGGCTCATCCCCTTTCCCTCATGTCTTCATTTCCCAATGCAGAACACTTAAACTGTATGGGACAGATCAGTGTATCTCTCTGTGAGGTCCATTTCTGAGGTGAAAGCTTCCCTGCTGTTAGTACACTACAGGGACAACACAGTTTTGGTCTTATTTCTTCCAGGAAATAAACTTGAATGGAAAGCTATGTTTCCCGTCACTCCCTCACCTCCTCTTTGATCTCTTCTGCAGCATTATCTTGTGTCTGCATCATCCAGCTCTGTTCTGCTGCCATGGTCCTTCCTTTATCCAGTCCACTACCAGCCAAAAAAGACTATGACCCATCTAACTGCAAACACAATAGTACTGCTTGTACCAATGAGCAAAAAAGACATCCCACCTGATCTCAGCTCTAAAGTTGAGAAAAACTTTAGTGACACACTCAGTGTTCCTACTCCCTTGGATCTTCTTCTGACCAGCCATGCCCTATCCCTGACTTGAGCACAAGGTCGTTAATGTTCCTTATGCTTTTTTTTCCCCCCCACCTTTCTCAGTATTTAACCTCCTTCTATCAGATTCCTGGGGTGACAAGTACTACTGCTGAAGATTTAATACTCCATGCTGCAAATGGTACAGGGAGCTGAGTATGATCCACAGCTCCTTGAGTCAGCTGAAAAACCCTTATACACCTCAGTAGAAATTTGTTGAGTAAGTAAAATTTCATTTCCATAAACCAATGTTATTAAAATCACATAATGCATGCTATTTATATTAATATAATTTTGGTTTATTCTTAATAATAATATCTAAGATTTTAAAGTCAGTTATTTTTGATTTATAAGGCATTTAGT
This sequence comes from Pterocles gutturalis, assembly GCF_000699245.1. NCBI lineage: Eukaryota > Metazoa > Chordata > Aves > Pterocliformes > Pteroclidae > Pterocles > Pterocles gutturalis. Next base: position 19,484 of record NW_010097684.1, on the reverse strand, counting down.
GTAGCAACAAAAGCAGACAAAAAAATCAGAAACTGGTACACCTTTGGGGTCATGACTGAGAGAAGAAATCAGATCAAATTTTGTCTATGCCTTCTTTCAGCTAGAAAGAGAAATCTTGAATCAACCCAGACACACTAATGGATAGTGCTAGTGAAATGGAAAAACACAGATCATGCAATAGATTTAAATGGCAAGGTCTTAGAAACACATTTCTTTACTGTTTCTGAAAGAAAGTTTGGCTCCATTACCCTACCATCTAAAAGTAAGAACTAAACTTTCTTATGTTTAACTCATCATCAATAAAGATACAACAGCTCAAAGGAAGAACTTGGTTCTAACTTTTATCTATAAATAATAAAGAAATAAGTAATGAAACGTCTGTTCATTGTGTTCACTCGGTCTCAGCTAATGAGGAAATGAAAGCTTTGATGCAGAACAGTGAGGGTTTTTTGGAATGAGAGTAGTTTGCACTGTACTTGTTCATGGACAACCTGAGAGGATTTCCATGTACTGATGTAGAAAATTTACAGAGCAAAGCTGTGTGTTAGGAGACTGTTTCCACATATTTTGCGATTCATTTCAAGGATAATTAGCACTCTTTGATTTAAACACAATCAGTACTTTAGGTCTATATTTTCACTGTAACATTTATAATGATGACAAAGGTTCATTCCAAGGAATGCCTTTGAGAAGTACTGTTTCACTCAACAAAAATAAGCTTTCCCAGTTATTAATAAAAAACAGCCAAAAGACTAATTAAAATGCAATTAATTGTATCTACTTTGGTTATGCAAAATTCTGCCGTAATTCAGAATTCTTCCCTGAAGTTAAATACCCCAAATTTCTCGCCTCAAATGGAAGAAAACACAAATCATAGGATGAAGAAAAGAGAATTAGTCTAAACTTGATGAACTTCATACCCTTCTACAAATTTATCTTTGCCTTCTACTCTGCCTAAATGGAGAACTTGATGAAGAGCAGGTTGTGACCTGTAGTTATTACCCTATTACTAAAAACCCAACTATTACCATACGATTTCCTGCATATTTGGTGTAACTCTGTTTTTTTTTTTCTCCTGATACTTAACTCAGTAGACCTAGGACTGTTTTTTTATTCAGCATGTTAGGGTCTTTAATTTTGTAAAATTATATTATTTTGTGAAATTATGTAAATTCAACTGGTTACCTGAATTTCAGTTAATATGAAATGGAAGTATTATCTCACCTTATGCCGGTAAAAGAACCATAAAGGCAGACTATCCACAAGTGAACAAACAAAACCTGTCTTTGGAAATCATTTTAGTCAAGTAAATTGTCAGATGTGAAGTGGGAACTTCAGCAAGACTTAGATGACTAGCTACTCTTTATGGTTTTGAACACTCAATGAAACTAATTTCTGCACCATTAAACAAGGTATCTTCAAGAGGTAAGATATTAAAAACAGAACAGTAGAGGAAACTTAAAACTTACTGGTAATAAGGGCTAGTATTTCCTTTTGAAGCTTCATCACTAGGATCACATGCCAAGGCCTTCTTACAGTTTTTCTATCTTGACTTAGAGGTGGTCCAATTTATGAAGTATGTAAATTATTTTCTGCTTTCCATGTAAGTATTAATGAAATGTGGTTTCCCCTTTATGATTCAATAGGGATGGAACATGTACACTCTTGAGGACAAACAAATTATTCTAAATAAGGTGGCTGATTATCCTTCTATGTTCTGTACATAACTAAATTGACCATGGTTAATTTTGTTTTCACATGGTTGGCAAGAGGGTAAGTGTTTTAAAGCAACACGTTAAATGTTCCGCTTCATAAATTGGAAACATGCCTGGTGCAGCTGGCTGTGCCAGCTGGTTGATCTTCAGTATAGGGCATATGTTCACTCTTTGTCTCATGGCATTGAATTAGCCAACTGTCTGTTGTCCCCTTTTGAGGCAAAAATAAGAAATGCGATTAAAGGGACTACTTTATTTCACTGCCCTTTGCCTCAAAAGCAGACAGAAATCCCACACCAAAGGAAAAATTTCTGTCCTTGGTTACCCTGTAGTTATCTGTACAATTAAAAACTGTATTATGAAGAAATATTTGAAGTTTTGGTGACCCAATGCATTTGTCTTTCAGTTCTGCAAGTGAGAATTTGAATCTTCATGTATGTCACAAATGAAAATGAGTAGCTGAATTTGAATCCTTGACTATTTATTTTAAAATAATATTAACTAAGGATGGCTCTGTTCTGAAATCAATAAGCCAGATGAGAGGTAAGCTTACAAAAACGATATTGGGTAATGTGTTTGTTGAAAATTTTATTTCTGGAGTAGTTTTTCTCTCTTTGAGAAGGGAGATGTGTGGTGAGGTCAGTTCTGTACAATCAGGAAAGTTTACATTAGAGATAGGAAAATGTTTCAGAAACCACTTTGTCCTTTTAAAAATCAAGATCTTCTGCCCTTGCTGCAAAGCAAACAAACAGCATCCTGGGCTGCTAACAGGCTGAGAGAGGTGATCCTTCCTCTCTACTGAGCCCTGGAGAGACACCTCTGCAGTACTGGATCCAGTTCTGGACTCTCCAGTATGAGAGAGACATGGACATATCAGGGTGAACCCAGTGGAGGACCATGCTGTAAGGCTTGGAGCATCTAACATACAAGGAGAGGCTGAGAGCTGGAACAGTTTAACTTGCAGAAGAGAAGGATCAGGACATCTTATTCATGTGTATAAACACCTGATGGTATGGAAGAGAGAAGAAGGAACCAGACTCTTCTTGGTGGTGCTAGGGACAGGACAGGAGGCAATTGACACTAACTGAAATACAGAAAATTACACTTTAACATAAGAAATTTTTTTTTCAATTGTGAAAGTGTCCAAATACTAGAATCAGTTTCTCAGAGAGGTTGTGGAGTCTCCATATATTCAAAACGCAATTCAAATTTTCAAAACCCAACTGTACATGACCCTGAGCAACCTGTTATAATTGACCTTGCTTGAGCAGAGGTCTTGAACTGAACAATCTCCAGACATGTCTTTCAGTCTCAACCATTCTGTGCTTCTGTGCTTCTGTAACATTGAGTAAACTTCAGTAAAGAGAAGGGGAAAGCTGTCAATTTTAATTGGCATTTAAACTACTTTTTTGTTACTTTTGTGGTTTTCTGTCTCAGAAAATGCTAGTAGCTGAAACCTGAACTGCACAGGGCAAGGTTTGTGTCCCTAAAATAGGAGATTGCAATGCCTCATTTTCAGGTAGATTTTATTTGGCCTCCTATGGACCACCTTCAAAACAGACTTGCTGTATACCAGGGATTCTGTAGAATTGTAGTGAAACAGAAATATAATTTGTTGTTTATCAAAACAAGTATTCGAGATCTACATTTTAGACTCTCAATGGATGTTCTGTAAGGAATTGAATTTACCAGGAAAATAAAATACAAGTTACAACGAGTTTTTTAGTATTTTGTTGACCAAAATTAAATAGATGCCTTAAAGATTTTTGTTACCATTTAGTTTAGAGCTTTCCATGAATTCAATGTACAAAGCATGGTGTGGGAAGACTGGGCTATGAGAGGCAGTCTAACAAAGTCCCCCAGAGGATTGTTCTGTATCTTAGTAAAAGCCAATCCTAATTGTGTTTTCTCTGTATCAAAGTTTCATACTGACTGAAAGAAATGTTTATGCCTTTACAGAAATGGTGAAAGATAAGAATGAGGTGAGATGACAGTTAGTGCTCAAGTAGGCATGAGTAATAGTTGTCAAGAGACTGAATGGCATCGTCAGATATTTGCATGTATGAGGCACCAACTGTTAAACAGCATGCTCTGGTTAGGTGCTGTCATCCCGAGCTCTTACACAAATAGATGCTAGGGAGAGTGGAAACAGTTGGCAATCCTGCCCTCAGTGTTAGCCAGCGATGGCAGAACCAGTGCTCCAGCTATTGGTGCAAGCAGTTTCTCAAAGGCATGAAGTTAGGGTTGGAGGTAGGAGAATTGGCAGGGTTACTTCTGTAATTATTCTGATCCACAAATGAGCCTCTCAAATCATCACTGCAAGAGTGAAACAGATTTTGGCTCTGTATTGGCTCTAGATGGTGAAGGACACCTATGCTAGGGTGCAAGAATCTTTCTTCATATCACGTGACCTGCTGTTGCTGCACACCATTAATGTCACGCTACACATAACTATTGTAAAACCAACAATGAAAAAATTTGTTAGCTTTACTGTATTGAGGGTTAGCAGAAGAAGGACACAATTTGTGAAGGTGTAGAGTCTATGGGTCATGACCTGAAGCAACTGCAATCTGCCAGGATGCCTTCTGAGGTATACACTGGCAAACTGAACCAGCCCTTGGCTTGGAGATTGTCCTGTGTTGCTGCAAAAATCAGGCATTCATAGGTTTTTCCTGTTTGAGATGGCTTGCAGGTCATCCATGAGTCAGCTCTGGGGCCAAAGTGCAGTCATTCGGGAAGTTAGGATGTGAAGGGTCCTGGAACCGTGCATGGAGCTGCGTCATGATGACAGCCTCCTACATATCTTTCACTATGTTCTTTTTAACATTGCAATCTAGGCAGTGCTGATAACATTTAAGCAGTTTTAGTATGTAATTTCAGTGCTCATTTTTTATATTCTTGAAAGATGAGAAGAGCTATACAAGAGGAAGGTCTTACTAATCATTTTTTCCCCTATTTTCAAGAGTAATTAGATTATAATTAGATATTTTAGGAATCTGATGATGCAATATCCATTATTTAATAAAAACAATGAACCCACTACAAGAACTCAGAGTGAAAAAAGAATTAAGAATGTACTACTGAAGTTCAAAATCCAGGATATTCTTGGGAAATTGCTCCGTGTGTTTCTTTCCTATATTAATGAGGGAAGGATGATTTGTAGCAGCCAGCTTATACATAAACTGATGATATATATTAGTGTTGATGCCAACACATCACACCATCATAAGATTTCACTGACTGGATGATTAGCATGTTTATTTTGCTTGGATCAGGTTTATTGGACAGAGACAGAGGAAGAGAGATTTACTCTGATAAATCAGTACACTAGTTTTGGGGAGGAACATTAAACAATTTAAACCAGCACTGCCTTGCAGCAATTTAGTTGCTTCCCTGCTGCAATATCTCCCAGCACTTTCTAAATATTGTATGAGGTACTTAAAGGTGAGGACACAGCTGTTGTGAGTATCCATATCCATGAATCATTATTAATGACATTGCTTACTGACAGAGTTCTCTGGGTGACTATTGCGCCTCCTTCAAATGGGACCAACAATCTCTTTAAAAATGCATCAGTTCTTTTCACTCTTTACATTGCATAGGCTTATCAAACATTATTAACCCTGTTATTTCTTGGACAGACTGTAATAAATGCTCTAGCTTTTTTTCCTCTCTCCTGGGGCTGTTGCAAAATCTGCTTTTGCAAAGAGTGACTAAAACATATCTTTCAAATTATAAGGCTAGGAAAGTAAGAAAGATAGCTGAACATTTAGCTTGTCCTGAGCTTCAAAGTAATCACCTTTATAGCACCCTTTACAGTTGGTAATGCTCTATAATACCTTTATATTTACTTCCTGATATCCTCAGAAGCCACATAGTGCTGTCACGGACTAGATTTCTCAAGGAAAGATGTCATAAGATTGACACTAAGAAGATAATACCTCTCACCAAGCTTGTGGAAGCTAACAGAATCTGGTTATTTTCCAGGAAAGACTTCCTGGGTGGATTACACTGAAGCTACAGAAGAAAATGAAAAAAAAAAAAAAAAAAAAGAAGAAAGATTTCCCCTTTGTTACTGAAATTTCATTTCTTTGGAGATTTTCAGGACTGGTCTTACTCAGTTGTATAGAATAAAGTATTTAGTTGTTTATTGTTTACTGTCTAGACTAATGTTATGACTGTCATAGGTCACAATACATTCATGTAGCTCACTGCTGTTTGTTCTTTGCTTTAAATTATTGTGTGTTTATATATGTTTCCTTCTCTTTTTCTCATTTCTTTTATTCAAAGAGTTAAGCTGACATTTTATTGAACCAAATTAAGATCTTGTTGTTTTTATATTTGCAAGATTACACTCTTTAAGTTTTTATGGTGCCCAAAAAGGGTTTTACCATAATAATTATTTTCTGTATTGCTGGGGAGTACAGAGAATTTATTTGATGCCAGGGAAATCATTGCAGGCAAAGCAAAATATGTTTGGGTTCATACTGAGGAAACTCCAATTATTGATATTTCATCTTCCACCATTTTCAGATTCTCTTAAGCTCCTACCTTGTAATTAACATTTAGCATGTTTAAAATCTGGTTCAGACTGTTAGACAGTTTAATGTTTAGGTATGCATCACTTTTATATGTCAAAGTTATCTGCTGTATTTCAAGTGTGATCTTTTATATTGGCTTGAGTACCTTGAGTAGCTTTGTATCTTGGGATTTTACAAAGAATTGAACTCCTTTCTCAGAGCTAGTAATTTCTTTTCATTTCTCATTTTATTCAGGAGAATAAAAGATCTTCATGCAATTAGCTATTTGTTCACATCGTTACAAAATGTGGTCCCAAGGGTTATTTACTTAGCAAGAAGAGATTATCTCAGTCTCACACAGATGCTCTGTCATGGACATTTTAAGCTACATTAACCCAGTGGAACATATTTTTTGTTGTTAGGAAGGATTTGAAAGAGTAGGTATTGATGACCATAATGTCAAAATCTTATTGGGAAATAAGGCATGATCTAGTTAATAACCAGGACTTAGAGTCGCATGCAAACAAAAATGATGAATGATTTGTAGAAACAGAGGACTCTCTGTGTCACTTACCAAACATACTGAGTAGCTATACAGTGTAAAATACTGAACTGAAAAGACAGATACATACTGAAATCTAGATAGTGGAATAGGAGGTTGATAGAAAGTACTTTGATACTGACAGAGAAAGCACAAGGGTATGAGCACAGATATGAGTACTATGAGTACTCCATGTCCCTCATAATAGTCAGAACCAGCCCCCCCCCAAAAAAACCCCAACCAAACAAAAACACCCAAACAAAACTCCAAAACCTAAACTCTTGCTTTTCAATCTGTTTCCAAATAATTTCTCTCACAATCAAGGAGATGAGTTCTCAAGAATATTGTTTCCTTCTACCCAGGAATTTCCCTGTCTTCTTTTCTAAAAGTACTAGAGAATTCTCTTTAAAAAAAAAAAGCTTAGTTTTGACAAATTAACATTTTCAAACAGTCTTCACAAGTCTTCATTCTAGTGGAATATTATAGAAGTAAGGTCATAGGAGATAGGGCAGCATAATCCAAATTTCAAATTTTTTAAAGACTGCTATTTTTAAGAATTATGTATTTAGAACTTTCTAGGAGACCAATTTCTAACATACAATGTAACTAACATAACATAACATAACATAACATAACATAACATAGTTCAGTGTTTTGCATTTAACTGTAGCTACTGAGAATAGCTGTATTTGATTGGACAAGGAAATAATATTTTTGTGTTTTATTTATAGATTTTATTTCAGATGCATTTTTTTTTAAATGAATGCAGGTGTTACACTTTGGACTGGAGGAAAAGAACTCAAATTCTTCCCTTGACAATATGCATGTGAAAAAAGAGACATGTTATGCCATTTATGCAACTTCATGAAGTATCATATATATTTTGGTATTTCAGAAAACTAAGAAGTACTTCCTGTTGTTAAAATACCTATAAGATTATGTGTTGATTTAAAAGAAAAATGAGTTGCAGTACATATTGTTCTGTCCTCTTTGAAGATCTTTTTTCTTTTCTGTGTTTTCAAACATTTCTTGTTTTTCTACTGGTGCAATATTTTCCTCAGAAAGTTGTATTTGCTTAGCATCAAACAGAATTCCAAATTTTGCTAATGCTGTGATCTACAAACAGTTTTAATTGGAAACTTAAACACACCCACTATCGCTAGTTTTTCTTCTACAGAACATGAAAAAAATGTTCATGTATTCATTAAAGATATTTTTCATGCATTGAATGTTTCAGTTATGATAAGGTTTCTGCTATCTTTACTTTTTTCATTTGAAATGGCATCTGAAGTCCATTTAATCTACTGAACTTCTATTTATATACTGGATATGTACATGCAGGCCAAACTGGAGCCCTACCATGTTCTGACAAATTCCTGTGCTGGATGACCCAAAACACATCGGAAGATTGTATGAGGTCTATATACGTTCGTGCACAGTCAAGGAAAAGAAGTTTATGGTTTTTAGATGTTCTGCATATTTTTTAGAAAGGGAGATCCCAGCTTATCAAAAATTTTGGCAGTAAAGGAGTTTCCGCAGACTTGCAATAACCTTTTCATTACGAACCTTGTCTTTCAGGTGTTTTGACATGCTAATACATAAAACAAATACACTTGCTGTGATTGTGGTGAATAGGGTTTATGCACCTGAGGCCCATGAGAACTTTTAAACACTTCTCTATCAAATTACGTGGGTATATTTACAAATGTTGTTTGTGCGTGTTTTTTTTTCCCTCTTGTTATATGCTTGTAGCTCTTGCCTTGTCCCAAAACATGCACACAAGGTGGCACTAGTAAAAATTATAAAAAATCACGTTTTTTACAAGTGTTTTACACCACCTCACTGTTGTGGCTGAAGACTTTGTTACAACTAAGCAGGTTCTGGTTGATACAGAGAGGTTCTAATTCTTTCTATTTGTTTGGAAATATAATAAAAATTAAAGGGGTTGGAAACTTTTTTCAGTGTTTGATTTTTAATCGTGTGCAGGTGAAAGGTTATAAATCAAAGTCAGAGTGCAAGGTCTCTTGAGAGCTGTAAAGCAAAATTATAACCTGCTCTTTGTACGGTTTCCCCAAATAGCTAATATATGTATGATTGCTAAATGGTTAGGAGGACTTCAGTTTTCATGCTTTGACCTTTTACCTGTAACAGAATTTAAAACACTTCATGCATTCCTATGGAAGGGAACGCCATTACTTTAGAACTCATACATTTGGGATACTTTTATTCGTTTGACTCTGTACTGACATGTGTTTCCACACTTGCACTATCTGCATGAAACTTAAGAAAATATTGCTCTGTATTAGAAGTGTCCATCTGGGAAAGGATGCAGCAGTACCTCGAGCAGACAGCAAGGAGGGGCTACAGGGAGAACCAAGTGCGGCTACTGCTGAAGGTATAGGACTGGAAAAGCCATTTCCTGATCTTCCACTGGGACTTATGCCTGCCACATTTTCAAAGTGTCAAAAATTCTTCTTCCTGCCTGCCTCAAATTGTAACTTTTTAAAGTGGATTTTACAGAAAAGACCACATTATGGAAAAGAAACTATGCAGTTAATTGTGTTTTTCCATGTCTGCTCAGATGTTTTTCTCTAACTGCGGATGTCAGTTTCTGCAGGGCACCAGCTGTTCCAGAAGTCTGGAAACCCTCATGCCCATGACCCCGAGCTGTCCAACTGGCAGCTCTTTCCAGAGCAGGGGTTCCTGAGAGCACCAGGTTTCTGTCCCCAAGGCAGCATACAAACAGAGCCAAGCTCAGACCAGCAGACCTTGAGAGGCCAGACACTGTGTAAACTGGCACAAAAACTGGCATCAGCCTCTCTGAGTTTTTCCTGTTTGTCAAGAGATACAGCAGTGATTGAACAGCGAAATTCTGCTGATTCAGCAGTTCCTGGTGAAAACCTGCTTTGTTCAAAAGTTCCCAACTAATTTATCTTCAGGTTTCTTCATGTAGTTCGATTTTAGCCCAGTAATTTAGCTTCATGTCTCAATTTTTGAGGGACTGCCAAATTAAATCAGGTTGGAACAGGTTAGTATGTTTTTATTAGGGACTGGAAATAATCTAATAAAGTTTTTTTAGGGCCATTTTTTTCCTAATTTTATTTTAAGTCAGGTAACTTGTATTTCTCCACTTTTTCCCACTTGTATATTATTTTCTTGATTATTTTTCCTGTCATAAACTTAATCAAATAAGATTACAAGTCTTGACAGTAATTTTTCTCCCTCCTTTCTGTATTATACTATGAAAGCTAAAGTTATAAATGACAATACTTTTCCAGAACAGGGGAAAAAACTGAATAATATTTGCACAACTTCCCACATTCCTGTCAGAAGTGATTATTAGTGTCAGCATGCATAAAGACTGTCAATATTCCCACCTTAGTAAATTTTTAATATGTTTTTCATTACTTTTTTACCACTTAGCCTGGAATTACTGGTTGATTAATTTACTTCTCTTTACATGAGTGGGCATGTTAAGGCTTGTGCATCCATCTCGCAGACAGTGTGCCAATAATAATGCCTGAATAATATAAACTTGTATCTTTTTTTCCACATTTGTTCTTTATCATGACTCAGTTTCCTTTTTCTTTTGCCTGATTCAGGATTGTGGGTTCTGTTTTAAAGAGAGGAAACTATTTTCTTTCAGATATTATTATGATTCTATGTATATGTAGAAAATATTTTCCATTCCTAAACCATGTGTTATTCAGACTTCAGTGGTTTGTGCGCCCTGATATATTTGATAGTGGAGCATATGACAACAATCTATTTAATTTACATTGTCTTATAACAGGCTTGTTTTTTAGATTTAGAAAAATTTAGAGTCCCTTGATGTAAATCATACTTCTAGAACTGACGAATACATATATCAATTGACCTTACTAAGTTACTTCAGCATCCAGCATCTACTCACATTTACATCTACTATGTAATTTTTGGAGAATATAGTCAATGTATTTATTTTATAATTTGATTGTGTTTTGACATTTTTCTTCCCAACTAAGAATTTATAATAGAAATATCCAGCATATGAAAGAGGAAATACAGGAAACAGGAATGGATGAAAACCAGGAAGATGTCAAATTTGGATGAAGTTGTCCTTGTCAAGATAATGATACACTATGTGTGACTCACTCAACTAAAAATGTTGAACAACTAAGAAGCAGAACATAAAGTGTATCCTTAATAACATTAATAATAATAACAACAACAGCATCTATTTTCCAAGAGATGGGTACTTCAATGAATGTATGTGAGTATGTATAAATATTCACACACCCCATTCTCACCCATAAACACATATTTCAAATCAGACACTGAATTTTGTGAGCAAGGAGAGTCCCGAAACTGCAGTCCCAGAAAGGAGGTAGGAGTCTGAGTGTCTGAGAGACGGAGGTGACCCTGAGAGAGGGGGAACCCAGAGGGAGACAACCCAGAGGAGGAGAGACATGGCCTGGAGCAAGAGAGAGGAGTTCTGGACAGAGCCTCACCTATATACTGAGAATGCCATGCATGATATGGCATATACTGTTGGTCAATTTGTGTCTCAATCCTAAACCTAGAGGTTGAATCCTAGGCTGGTACTTGGGGCTGCTCCCTCCCAGCTTCTCCTGTACCTGCACTGGCACAGCAGAGAAGCTGAGAAGTCCTTGACTGTTCTGGTAACAACTACAAACATGGGTGTGTTATCAGCCTTCTCCTCAGCACAAATCCAAAACACAGCCTCTTACTAGCTACTGTGAAGGAAGTTAACTCTGTTTCAGACAAAAAAAGGACACCAATATGAAATATTTATTTCATCTAATCAAGTATTTTCATTTTTCTGGAGTGCTCATTGCAAAGAGAGGAGCTGTTCCCTAAGTAGGTAAAAAACTAGTTGCCACTCCTAAATGTTCTACTGCATTTTGTCCTCTTGATTCATATTAGAAAAGTATCCATATTGATCTATTCTTGAAAAAGGAGCAGTATTTCACAGAAAATGAAGAGTTCCTTAAAATTCAACTTCTAACTAAGACAGTTAATTTAAAATGATCCAATATCGTTGTTCACAGCCAAAGGGTTGTGGCCAACTGCCCTATGTCTGGGTGGAGGCCGGTCACAAGTGGTGTCCCTCAAGGGTCTGTCTTGGGGCTGGTGCTCTTCAACATCTTTATCAAAGACATAGATGAGGGAATCCAGCACTGTTATGGAGAAAGGTTAATATCGAGCCATAAGAGTGTAAGTCTATATTTCTGATGCGGAGGCTTTTCCTTTGATATTAAGTCACAAACACATCACCTTGTTATCACAATGAGAATGCATTTCCTAGCACCTATCATTTGGCATGCTCAGGAGTTTATTTGTATAGACCTGATTCTCACGTTAGATACTCAGCACTTTTAGAGTTAAAGCAATAATAGCTTTACTCATTTTCATCTTTTGAAAATTAGTGCAAGATCCTTAAAAGTTCTGACTGTATAATTTCTCATGTTTAGTATGTGCTGCAGAACAGGTTGTACAGATGCAGCCAGGATGAATGTTAGGTGTGCCCTCAGGCTGACTAGTTAATCTAGTTAAGAACCTGTTTCAAAAGATGTGTCTGAATCCTGATGTATTCAGTAGCAAAGTACTTCTTTCTTATTGTGCTGCTCTTGGGTATATAACATTGGGAAGACTCAGGTGATATGTTGAGACCTGTGTTTGATGAATCATAAAAATTGGCCTGAAATGCTTTAGAAAAATAGTGCATTCAGCATATTTTATCTCTTTTTGTAAGTCACACAATATGTGCAGGCATATTTCCACATTAAACTAACATTTAATGACCCTGCAAGCAGAAGTCCCTATTTGTTTCAGTAAATAACTGTTTTAATATACTTGACAGCTAATCTCTACATTCTTTTCTTCTCTCCTCTCTCTCAACTTTCTGCTGCAGTGGACCTTCAAAGCAGAAAGGCCCTTGTTCAGGAGGATTAATAATTTGCCCAATATCCCGTACTCAGTGCAAATCAGTACAGGGCACTTTCACAAAATAATTTATTACCTCATGGATAGAGATAGCTTTACTCCCATTAATTTAAATATAGTCCTTAGATTCCACCTTTTGATTTTAAAAAGGTTAAGTTTAGTTTTTATCTGTTTTGGCATACTGTCTTCCAATTAATGTGCCTGAGTGTTGTTCAATGGATTTAAGAAGCAATGAGCTGAATTTATCAGTGCTCTTCAGGCTGAAACCAGCTTTCTGACACTGGTTTAAGTTTAAATCATTGCCAGTAAGATTAGGTAGCATAGTCCTATGTGAGTTTATCTGAATGAGCTTTAAAGATGTCCAGCTACATTTATTTCTGATGATTAAAACAAAACCCATCAGCATTAATAACTCCATAACAGACTGTTAAAATTGTTACATAATCACTAATGTCTGAAACTGTTTTTTTCATGTTCCAGCCCCTAGTAATTTATACCAAGGCTGTAGAAAGTAGCACATTCTTAGGAAAGGAAAAAAAAAAAAAGCTTGTTAAATATGAGGACTCTGGGTGGTCAAATATTAGTTTGGGAGATTTCACATCAATGGCATTTTATGCTTCCAGACTCATATAATGTGACAACAGCCTAAATGAGAAGCTTGACAATTTTCAAAGGATAAATGCTGCCAACTTCCAAAATTATTTTTAGATCACTTATATTATTTATGAACATATAGCTATAGGAACATCAATGTTCTCTCTGTGTTGCAAGATAAATAGAGAAAAAATACCCAACAATCATATCTTTTTAGAGTTAAAAAAATCAAGAATTTATTTGGTATTGTCAGATGCAGTAGCTCGAACATTTTGCTCCATGCAGAGTTATAGTTAAATGTAAAGTAGTTTAACTTTATTCTTCACATTAATATTAAGGATAAAGACTCCTCAGTGTTATTTTTGTTAGCATATACAAGTGATCTAGTGATATGCCCTCTTAAAAAAAAAATCTAAAGTATACTAATTTGCAATAGATTTTCCTAGTCCTAGTTATTACAAAAAAGTTTCTTATAGCTGGGGTATGAGCCATGCATCACAAATAAATAAATAAATAAATAATCACCAAACAAAAAACCAACACCAAAATGCTTAAACAAATCCAACCCCCAAAACTAAAAACAGCTCTTGAAAACCAGATTTAGCTACTAGAGCCATTAGTAGTCCAAATAATTCAAACCTATATCAAAGGCATTTGATATCATTCTGAAACAAATCTTTGGTAGTGGTTGGAGTATATTTTGCAGAGATGATAAAGGGTCTTCTGAAAACGTACCACTTGAACGTCAAATTCATGGCAGCAAGAAGTTTAAGCTCTACTAATTAGAAACATTTGCAAATAAGATTAAAATTATTAAAAAATAGATGTGTGCTCTTGTAGAATCATAGAATCGTAGAATCATAGAGTTGGTTATGTTGGAAGGGACATTTAAAGGTCATGCAGTTCAAACCCTTATAAGTTGAAAGGTCATCCAGTTCAAAACTTACAAGAAGTGGATAGAAAAGTTTCAAGGAAATCTAGATTTTTTTTTTTCTCTTTTGCTATTTTTGTTTCTGAGTTTTGGTTATCTTTTATAATATTCTTGTCATTTAAAAATGTGATAATGTTGCACAATCTACAAAATTTCTCAAAACTATTTTTAAAATTTATTTATGTATTTTGTACTTTTATGTATTAAACATAGCTCTGTAATCCTGGAAGGACTTTGAATGTGTTCACTGATTCAAAAAAGGTGTACTCTATTTCTGCTTAGATTTCTTCTAGTATTATAATATTTTGACACCTGAAAAAATATTTTGTTTATACATTGGTAGCCAATTCTTGTCACAAATGATATACCAAAAATGAACACAGCACAAAATCATACTAAAACAACTTCTCCCTGTTCAGTTTGTACGATATAACACTACGTTTCTTGTGGCTTTTGCAACACGTAAAAGACGTATACTTTGCAGTGTGGGTGGGAATTGTTAAACAAGGTAGATATTGATGTAGATATAATTTTTTATTTTTGAAAACAATAATTCATTTGTTTCTTAGTTAGTTCCCAGGCTGAGACATGCTACCAAGGTTATCCAAGATGCCAGAGTCTTGAAAGTAAAAACCAGAGAAAATAAGCTACAATTTAGTTTCAGTTCTTCATGAAAATATTTTTAGTGAGGGTTTTTTGTAAAAAAAAAAAAGTCTGAAGTCCCTGATTTCAGTTCACTCAAAAAAAAAAAAAATACAATTGTTTAATAAAAATTTATATTACAAAAATAAAAATTAGGAGAACCTAACTACCTTCTCTGGTATTCATATGAATGTCATCATGCTATGTTTCACATGCTGCAGGAAAAAAAGGCACAATAAGTGCTAAATATGGACCTTAACTTCCCATGAACATTAATAACACATGATGGAGAGTGCTTAGACAGACATTCAAAGAGAATTGCAGTCATGGCCTTGCATTGCTGTTACAGACTAATATATCAGAATGACAGCAGCTACCTATTCCCCTCAGCATAGTCTTTATTCATCTTTTAACCATGCAACAAGGTAGGCTCCCTGCTTTCCTAGTCTGCCCTAGGGAGAAAATTCATTCCTGGAGAACATTTTGTTAGTTCTGATTTTGATTCAAAAAACATGGGTTTTCATGCCAAAAAAAACATAATTGTGGAGAAATTTTGTTACAATAACCACTATTGTGCTTTATTTTGTGAAATGTTTATGTATTCTTTTTGTATGGGTGCAAAACAAAATATGAACTACAGTTGTGCTTTATGAAAGATTTATGGAAAATACGGTTATTTTTAAAAATGCTCAACTTTAAAGGATTTACGGGATAAAGCCAACTCTCTGGGTAATCAACTCTATTATTAATAATCATAGAATCATGGAATCATAGAACGGCTAGGGTTGGAAAGGACCTTAAAGATCATCAAGTTTCAACCCCCGAAACAACTGCCATGACTCTAGTTTTCAAGAATTAGCATAAACATGTGAATGAGCTTCTATGAATTCAGGATACTCCTAGATATATCTATCCATAAGTATTTTAGGAAGACAGAATGCTCATGGCAAACTGTTCCGTTCTGATTCCCCAAGACACTGAAACACTGGAAACTTCTATTGAATTAATGGCATTAGTTGTTTCAGGGCACAAATCCACATCATGATGGGAGGGGAAAAATAAAAAAAAAAAAAAAGCTTTAATTTTTCAAGAGATGTGTAGAAGGAGACGTTGCTTCTAGCTTCCATGACCATTTCTAATTAGAGAATTTTACATAAAAAGTAACGCATTAATATTTTAAAATATTCATTCACTACTGTTTCCAGTTGCCCTTGTTTTTCTGTTTGTTTTAAAAAGACCACAGTTAACAGTAACGCATAAAATCAAGAAACATAATAAAGTATAATGAACATGAGTGGAATAACATGACTCAGTCTAGCGCGATGTGCTTGGTATCATTGTCAAAGAGTAAACTCCATTTTATGTTACTACTCTAGTGATTTGATACTAGATTTTAATACAGAAAGTATAAAAATGCAGTGTGAGTAATGAAAATGTTTAATGAATACACAAATGCTAGTGGATTATATTTAAAAGCATTGATGTTTTTTATATAATATAATCACAATGTAATGTGCATTTTGTAACCATCAAATTGGTTTGCAAATTAGTTGTTGCCCCATTACACTTGAGAATCAGAGCTCTCATCTAGGGAAATAAAACATTTCTAACCTTTGTTAATAACATTAAAAATGTGCATTAGAAGCTCAGTAGTGTGTAAAGAGTCTGTGAGGCATAAACTGGCTCAGACTTTCGTTCATAGATATTGATGGCATTATCAGGGAATCTGATATTTTTCAGTTTTTCAAAGGATGCGAAAGATTTGCTGTAACAGACACTCATTCCACCGTATTTATGTCCATTGTGGGAAGTGGATGGTTCATTCAGATAGAATGAAATCTGTACTTTTGGTCTTCGTTGTCCACTGATAAGATTTCAGACAAATACTTGGATGTGTCCTTCAACTCTGTTGCTCATGCTTTGGAAGAGTTCCCAGTAGATGTTCAAAAGACTACTGCTTCATCCTCGTCAAAATCTGCCATTAAAACATGCTTCTGCCATCACATCTACAGGAAGAAGTCAATAACTGTGCAGAGCCTTTCTGTTCCATGGATACTTTCTATGATATAGCCCTAGGGTGTTCAGGTTCACAGAATTTGCCCGAGGCTGCCCATTGATTTGCATTTTTCTTCAAGGAAGGGATTTTCTTGGACTACTTTGAGGATGCCTTCAGTATTTATGGAAAAAAAAATGAGAGAAGACGAAGAGCCAGGATCCATATCACAGTCAGAAAGTTAAGGAAAATAAAGACTGCATCTGAAGAGAACAGCAGCAGAGGGTACGAGAAGATGGACTGGTGAGTGGACTAGAGCTCCAGTTCTCAAGAACTTCTGAAGAGAGGTAAGGAGATTCTGAATTGTCTAATTGGAGTCTCTGTTGTAACTGTTGAACTCTAAAGCAATCCACAAGAAGAAGTAATTGTGTTAAGGCTGTACAACAATGTGTATCTTCAATTGTTAAGTCACAATAATATAGATATGAGAGACAGATATGGAGGAGATTCTTGGAGACAAAGCAAATATTAACACAGAATTTAGGAATGCTTCCTTGAGATTTTTTGTTGTGGATGGCATAAAGCCATTATCATGCTAACCTGTGAATTCTGTCAGAGGAGAATACTTAAAACAGAAGGTCATTTCAATGAGATTTAGATGGGGACTGTAATTTCATATTTTACATTCTGCAAAGATTGCCTACTCTACTTTTCTCTCAGCAATTCAGGTCTTAAAACACATTTTTAACATATGAATTAATTTTCTCTGGAGACTTGTGTTTTTTAGTATGTTAAATATGTAAAATTAAATCATGAAAAGACAGCAGTTGTTCACAAACTTAGCCTTGCTTGCCTCCTTTATGTCGTTCAGGTAACTGCCTTTTTGTTTCCCAGCAGCAACAGACATGTGTTCCATATGTTTCCTCCTTGTGCAGACAAGTTGCACATTCTGTATTCAGAATAATACTCTTCTGAAGGCTGAAGGTTTTTCCCATTTGCAGCATCTGTGTCCCATCTCTGATTTCTCAGATGGCTGTCAGGTCCTTCCCAGTCTGTCACTTTTTCAGGTACTGCTACTTCATGCCAGGTGATTTTGCTGATTATATTAGTCTTTCTTTGGTTTTTATGTACACTTGTTTTTGCATGTTGGTTTTTTTTTTTATTATTATTTTTTTAGTGCCTCTTTTCCACATGACACACTTCATTTCATTGCCTTTGCTCTCTGTCTTCATCTGTATCATTCCAGATGAACCATTCAGATGATGACATCAAGAAAAATATTCTGATTTAACGCTCTCTCATATTACAAAATGCACTGATTACCCTTCAGAACCATAAGTCGCCAGTTACTTAATCCTATGTCATTCCAGTATTTTTAACAACTAAGTGCTCCTGAAAAGCTAAATGTTTAGTTTCTGGAGAATAAATACCTGGGGGACAATACTTGCTGCATCATTTGAAATCAAGCTGTAGTGTGCATATCTGATTTGGCAATCAGATATAAATCAAAGTGTCAAGACATTTTGGCTTCAGGAGCACTGAATTCTGCTTCTAGAACAACTAATAATTCTTAGTAGCCCTAAAATATGAAATAATATATTCCTATGGTATTAATGGTACTATTTAATGCATTTTCCCCTCTGGTAGACTTTTTGGGTCCGTTTTAATACAGCCTTTATGCTGGGTTTGCCTTTGTGATATGTTAATAGCACTGTTTTTTAAAAGAAGACTAGACTGCAAGCAGGCTAAATGGCAAGTAGAAATGTGTGAAGTTCTTTATTTTCAGTTTTTGAAACAAAGGTGGTGTATGTTTGAAATTTATTAGTGTGGCAGTCAGTGTACTGAAGGCAGTAGAGGAGCCTTCAGGAATGGAAGTGAGGTAATTACTACAGGCAGAAGTTGAAGAAAAGCAGAAAGGACATATAAAGAATAGAACTAAGAAAAGTGGTATGTAAAATCTAGCTTTGCATAGCAAATATGTTTTATGATGCAAAGGTGCTGCTTAGAAATTAGAGAGTGCAACTTCAGTAAGTGATCTGTTAATCTCTGGAAGAGTTTCTTTGGTCAACATATATTAATTACATGGTTGTTGCAAGACAGGCTGCAGGATGCGTACTTTACAATGACAAATGAGATGGCATTGAGGAGGCTTTAAAAACAAATATTTTAGCTAAAACAACAATGTATGGACAACCTATTGCTTGTGTGGAATTTTAAAAATTAATTTTAGAATTAAGAATTCCAAAATAAGAGATCCTGAAATGGTGAATTGCTAATTTATTTTGCAGAATTTGTAAGCTGATTAATTTCATTAACCTACCTCCTGTGGAAGGCATTTGCTAAACAATTAATTTTGAGTTTGAGGAACAAAAGCATAACATTAGTGGTTTAGAATAGAATAGAATAGAATCATTAAGGTTGAAAAAGACCTCAAGGATCATCAAGTCCAACCCAACACCACCTAACCCACTAATCCATGTCCCTAAGCACCACATCTACAGGTTTCTTGAACACCTCCAGGGATGGTGACTCCCCCACTTCCCTGGGCAGGCTCTTCCAATGCCTGATCACTTCTTCAGTGAAGAATTTTTTTCTAATATCT
>NW_010097683.1:0-77932 GCF_000699245.1 Pterocles gutturalis | reverse complement strand
AAAGGATGTTCCTGTCTAAGCCATGAGCCTCTTGTTCCAGTAGGGATAATAGTGATGAGTCAGAGGAGTGCCAAACACAGATAGACCTTCACATATGTGCAACTTCTGTTTATTTTGTCAGGGATACCCAAAATTCAGGTCAACTTTTCAAGCTATTTCCTTGCTCTTACCTGAAGGAATGGTATATAGGAGAAAAAGTTGTGCAGTTGAACATATTTCCTACCTGTGTGTTATTTTAGGAGCATGCATGGCCAGGGGAGGTAATTACTTGTGGAAATAAAAGCTATTGGCTTTCACAGATTCATTTCTGTGGGCCAAGAGAATAGACTTCATTTTACAAGTAAAGATATAGAGAAAGAAGTTTTCCACAGGACAGAATGCTCAGTATCAACAAAGACCAGAAATTACAAGGCACACCCACACCTTGAAGAGTGTTCGTCAACAGACAGATGTTTTCTGTGGTCTGAGACATGCTCTCAAGTGGAGAAAGCAGCCTGTCAAAAATGATAAAGATGCAATGTGTTTGCAACTGCATGGAAAAGTTCTGTGTCTCTAAGAAGACTGGAGGTGAAGTGAATTAATGTTACTTACTTCATTGAGAGAATTAGGACTGATACAGACTACAACTAAACCACATTAACATTCAGACAGAGTCTGCCTAGTATACCTACCACTTCTCTAATGAAAACAATCTGACACAGATCTTATAATGTGCAAAAAAGATTTAAATGATCAGTCATTCAGTTTGGCCATCTAATGAGCTCTCTTTAAAAGGGCGTCTGGTTAAATGGTGGAATTAAATATGCAAAGTTAAAAATATGAAACCTAAGCCATTGATTGATCTAAAGCCCAAAAAAAGCAACTGTAATTTTGAGGAGACTTGGCTGGGGTCTGCATGGCCAATTCCCTATGTTTGTGAAGGTCAAGGCCATTTTGTTGATTTTTTTTAAATGGAGTTTTATGAGACTCAAAATTTATTAAACCAGTACCTGTGAGTATGTTGCATTATGATTACTTTTATTGTAAGCTATATGCTACATAAGCCTGTATGTTTTTAAACCACTTGATTGTTTTTTCAAGTTTTGGAAGTAGTGGTGTTTTAAAATATACAGTTTAATATTTACGGTTAATGTTTACCTTATCAGCTTGAATACAAGTAGTTTATTGAAGTACTTATTGAATACAAGGTGTATTGGTGTATATTGTATACTGGGACATGGAAATCCCAGGTATTTATATATACTGGAAGAAGAGCTTCTTGAGAACAGCCCTGTGGAGAAGGACTTGGGGGTCTTGGTGGATGAGAAGCTGGACATGAGCCAGCAGTGTGTGCTTGCAGCCTGGAAGGCCAACAATGTCCTGGGCTGCATTGAAAAAGGGTTGGACAGCAGGGCGAGGGAGGTGATTCTCCACCTCTACTCTGCTCTTGTGAGACCCCATGTGGAGTACTGTGTCCAGGCCTAGGGCCCCTGGCATAAGAAAGACATGTGGCTCTTGGAACGGGTCCAGAGGAGGGCCACAAAGATGATCAGAGGGCTGGAGCACCTCTTCTATGAAGAGAGGTTGAGGGAACTGGGCTTGTTTAGCTTGGAGAAGAGAAGGCTCCAGGGGGACCTAATTGTGACCTTCCAGTACTTGAAAGGAGTGTATAAACAGGAGGGGGAGCGACTGTTTGCTTGGGTTGATAGTGACAGGACGAGGGGGAATGGTTTTAAACTAAGAGAGGGGAGACTTAGGTTAGATATTAGGAGGAAATAGAGGATATTAGGAGGAAAAAGAGAAGCTGTGAATGCCCCATTCCTGGAGGCATACAAGACCAGGCTGGATGGGTCCCTGGGCAGCCTGCTCTAGTGGTTGTTAACCCTGCCCATAGCAGGGGTGTTGAAACTAGATGATCTTTAAGGTTGCTTTCAACCCAGGCCATTCTATGATTCTATGATTCTGTGATTCTACATTTTTAGTGATGCATATATCTTGCAACTACACGAAAGATTTTTTTTACATGGTAGATGCTTAATGCCAGCTCTTCTTTCATACATTGTAAAATTAGGCCCAAAGCTAAAATAATGTAATCACTAAATATTTTGGGATAGTTTAGAATGAATTATTCATAGACTTGCTACTTTCTATATTATTATCCTAATGAAAATTTTCAGAGGGAAGCTCAGATTTGTTTTCTCTGACCTGGCTGGCTAAGTCGCTCATCAGAATACGGGACATTTTAATAACATGGAATAAGCTGAATTTACTGTTTATAGTCCAGACCCGCCCCCCCCTCCCTGAGGGATGGGGAAGAGAATTAAAGGGGTTAAGGGAAAAGAGACTCATGGGTTGAGAAAAGGACAATTTAATAACTAAAGTACAAGAAAATTTAAAATAACAATGATAATTATAATGATGATGATAATAATACACAAATATGCAAATACACAAATGAGTGATACACAGTGTAACTGCTCATCACCTGATGATCAAGGGTCAGCCTTTTTCTGGCTAGTGATCCTGGAGCAGGGAGAGTCCCAAAACTGCAATCCCAGAAAAGAGAGAGACACAGCTGAGAGAGTGAGCACCAGAGACTGAGCTTCCAGGTAGCCTCTCATCTATACGCTGGGCATGACATGCATGACATGGAATAGACTGCTGGCCAACTTTGGTCTTGATCCTAAACCTAAGGTCAAATCCCAAGCTGGTAATTGGGGCCTCTGCTCCCTCCCAGCTTCTCCTGCCCCTGCAGACACTGGCACAGCAGAGAAACTGAGAAGCCCTTGACTGTCCTGGCAGCAACTATAAACATCAGCCTGTTATCAGCCTTCTCCTCAGCACAAATCCAAAACACAGCCTTACACTAGCTACTATGAAGAAAGTTAACAGTGTCCCAGCCAAAGTCGGGACACACGCACTGAAATACACTGTAGTAAGGCGTAGCTGCGCACTGTGAAGGTGTATCTATTACTTAGATTTGAGAGCCATAAATATTTAAATCAACTGTGCATGTTCATTTTAGGACAAGCTGGTCACATGGCTTGCTCCAGAAGCGGGAAACAGGATGAGACCTGACCTCCTGAAAAAGTGTGGTGAGGAGGAATAGGAAATGGTCAGTAGCTCTTGCATATGAAGGAAGACCTGGATGCATGCTGACCATCTGATCAGTGTATGAGCATAAGTCCTTGCCTGCTGCACTTCGTGTTCAAGTAAGGCAAGGACCAGGAACAGTTGGTAGGCTGGAGGAACAGGGTATTGCCAATAAGCCATAGAGTGATTTACATGAAAGGCTCATAGAGTGATTTACATGAAAGGCTCTTCTCTTCTAACCACATACAATGTAATAATTTTTATATCATGTGAATCCTGGAATTTTTATTAGCGAATTATCTCTATTTCTTGGATCATAAAATTTTACTCTTACAAGAAGTTAAACTTTGGCCCTTTTTCTGATGCCTTTTAAAGTCATGACAAGAACTTCCCACCTGTTTGAATTTTTGCCTGCTTTTAGAGTAATTTTGGCTGTTAGGGATTACATCCTGGACTGCCAAACATTCTTTACTTTTTTGAGAATTAAGTTAGGAACAGAGATGTTTTGAACTGTTTTGAATAGTGGAGACCTCAGCTGCTTCGGAGAACCCAAGCCACACCCACTCCAGGCAGCCCTGAAGAGAAGGATGTTTCAAAATGCAGCAGCAACTTCTACACCAGACGCTGGATTCTGCAGTGTTTTATTTTTATTACTGCCCTCTTTGTTTATTGCTTTTTAAGGTCTTGATCATTCTCAATAAGAAGCTGAGTGCTCATCTGTTTCCCAAGTCAGACACTCATGTCAATATTGTGCCAAATGTGTGTGTCAGGTGCATCTCATGCATGCTGAAAGAGATACTTTCCAGTTCTGAAGGCAGTTCAAAATAATTTGTCCACTTGTTCAGGACACCTCTAAATCCAAAGATAATGGGTTAGACTAAGTCATGGTACAAACCATGAGAATAAAAATCACCAGCACTGCCTCTGCCAATCACAGTAATTTAGGTTTTAATGCTACAAAAAGCAGGCGACTTCGAAGGGCCTTTTTTTTCCCTATGTGTGGGCTCTCATGTTAATCTGAAACATGTGGAGTAATATATTTGCTGTGGTTTTGGCTTCAGACCACTGGACTAAAAGCGAAGGGTTTATTATTTGTTTCTTTGCTTAAACAAAAATCTCCTACCTCTTTTTCCAGCATTGAAACTCAAACCAGCAACAGAAAACAATGCCGGACTGTGAGTACATGTGTGCATGCACGGGATGACAGGAAGGTAATTACATTTATTTGACAGCATATATCAGCATCTGCATATTCTACAGTGCTTATTGACTCACACAGTGAATAACTCTAAAGCTAGCCTTGAACATATTCCTTTAAGATACCAGCTTGTTCACACTTTAGAAACATTAAGGTTCCCCCTGCCTAGATAAACAATAAGCAGTCATGAATGAGATGCTCATATACATGTATGAAAGAAAAAGATTAAAAAGATTTGCCTGATGTTCAGGTCTGATCTGGACTGTCTGGGTTTCACAAAGGTTTTCACAGTGTTTGCCAGGTTACTGGGTTAGCAAGCAGCTCATCAAATGTCTGCTGCTAGCGAGGCGGAGGCTGCAGCAGCTGCGGGATGATTCACGCTGGGGGCCTGGGGGCGGCTGGGCTCTCACATCCTACAGCTCCCCAGACCCTTCCCCTTCCAGACCAGCCAAAGGATGTTTCCCCTGGTACTTCCTTGCCACAAAGTTGGCAGGAGCTGTGGGCCCCACCAGTGGTCTGGAGAAGGCAGAACTATGCTGACATGGTTTGGGACCAGACACAGCTTTAAACTTTAAGATTAAACCACATTTGCTGTTGTGCTTCAGGTCCAAATGGTTGCAAGGGACAGGAAGCACTAAAGCGGTTTCCACTTCCCTCAGATATCCCTATTGTCTTTTAACTTAATAAGATGATGTGGCTCACACAATGACACATAAAATATTTTGAAGTCACTTTGGGGAATGGACTCCAGTCCCATAATGGACCTTAGGCTCAAAATGAGAAAGTTCCATTGTTAAGGACAGCCAGCACTCTGTTGTTTTTCCTGACTCTATTGCAAGCTCTTGGGAGACAAATGATGTGCTTTACATGAGCATAGCTATGGATTATTTTGTTCATTTCCTGAATGGAAGAGAAATTTAAACCACATTTGGCGTAGAAGCACAAAACTGCTGGTACATCTGGAAACAAAAATGAAGACCACCTCAAAGAGCTCCAAAAAAAGTGTGAAGGAAATTAATTTTGTCCCATGATGATCAGAAAGGATATCACAGGACATACTGAGGAATTAATAAAACACACTTCAAGAACCAAGGCTGCGTGACAGAAGGCTGGTTATAACCAGGTTTGCTCTGTAAAATATTAAAGGCCATTTCTCCCTACCCATTTACTTTGACGTAGTACAGAGCATTTTAGGAAGGGTAAGAGACTAAAATAGGTACTGAAGAGGCTGTGACTGCAGAGTGCAATAGAGGGTAATAGCATGGAAGTTCTGCAGAGAAAATCTGGTCAGAAAGTGTAAATCAAACAAGGTTGCCCTGGAAACAGGCATTTCAGTAAAGTTGACATCTTTCAAACAGCATTTCATAGATCAACATTTGTTTTAGAAACTGAATTGTTTTAAAAATATCAAAATGCCATATTGCACTATTTTATTTATTTTTACTTTGAAAAGGCTTTCAGTAACGTTAAAATATTGCAATGTTTACATGAGTATTTTGAGAACTGGAATGTGACCACAGCTTTTTTACCAAAACAGTTTTCACTCCCAAATGTACCTCATGGATCATTTTTGAATGTTGAATTTCTCTTCCCTCTCTGTATTAAGAAAAAAAAAAAGGTGGGTGGAATTCATTCTCTAACAAGTTCTTCTGTGTGATTTTGTTGCTTGTCTTAAATGTGTACTCTGTTGTATTTTGTAAATACATTCAGACTGTACCCTCCTGCTCATCAACTACCCAGACAGAAACAGGGCACAGAAAAAGTACCCAGATCAGCAGCAGGATTTAGTCATGCTCCTCCAGGTCTTAGGTGACCCTGAAGTGGGGCTGAGTCATCAAAACACTCAACTGAAAGTGCTGCTTCCTTCTTTGAGTAGAGTTGAGCATGGGAAGCTTCCTTGCTGCTGAGAAGATCAAAAGGGAATTCTGCCTCTCCTTCAGGCGTGGTCCTTCCCAAAGCTCACCTGAGATAATCCAGGCAATCATCAGACCTGCCAGAAGGCTGTACGTTGCCCATGAAGGCAGTACACTCAAAATTAACATTAGGCTTGCCTGAAGAATGTGATGGGTTTGCCCTTGGCTGGGGACCAGCCCATGCACACCTGCTCACCCAATGTCCCCCCAGCCGAGGATAGAGAATTAAAGGGGTAAAGAGAAAAAAGGACTCGTGGGTTGAGATAAGAAAAATTTAATAAGTAAACTACAATAATATTGAAAATAATACTATATACAAATATACAAATGAGTGATACACAGTGATACTGCCCCCCCACCCGATGACCAAGGCTCAGCCTGTTCCTGGCTAATGATCCTGGAGCAGGGAGAGTCCCGAAACCACACTCATGGAATGGAGATAACAGTCCGAGCGTCCCAGACCGAGAGCTGACCAGGGGTTGGGGGAAGGGGGGGGTGGTAAAGGCCTTAGGAGAGTGACCACCTGGAGCAAGATGACCCAGAGCAAAAGAGATCCGGAACCAAAAGGGCCAACTTCCGGAGGGTCCTCACCTATATACTGGGCATGACGTGTATGTTATGGAATAGATTATTGGCCACTCTGGGTCTCAATCCCAAACCTAAAATCAAATCCTAGGCTTGTAACTGGGGCTGTGCTCCCTCCCAGCTTCTCCAGTCTGCAGACAGTCAGAGAAGCTGAAAGACCTTGGCAGCCGTATAAACATCACTTTTAATCAGCTTTCTTCTGAGCACATATCCAAAACACAGCCTCTTGCTAGTTATTATGAAGAAAGTTAACTCTGTTTCAGCTTAACCCAGGACAATAACTTGACCCAGAGCTGTCATTATTGTGAATATTAACTGTTTCTTCTTAGCCCCACATTATAACTATCAGTATATAATGTTAAAATGGGCGGATGGTAAATCAAAGCCTTAAGTGTGGTAAAATCTCCTGGAAATGTAAAATAGATTTTTAGAAAAGTAATAAAAATCATCCAGCACAGCACCTGTGGGTTTCACTTTTATAGCTCTGAAACAAGAATATGTTTACAATAATCCTTTGAACGCAAACTAGGTTAACGCTGGGAAAGAAGTGGGTGGTCACCCACAGGATTGTGCTATGATTTTTTTTTTAAGTGGATTTATTGTTTTGAGAACCACCAAAGTAGAGAATAATACACAAATCACTGAATCTCTAAGTTATTCAGCCTGGAGCAAATGTTTAATTCTCCATTGTAGATAGCGTATCTCCAGATTTTTCTAGGTCGTGAACTGTACTAAAATATTGGAAGACACTTTTGCTAATCGTTGCTGTATCAAAGTTTGTTGAGCAACCTCAGGGTTCATTAGGTTATCTTTTAATTGGTGGTCCATGAACTGTGATAGATCTAGAGATCTGAGTGACTCACAAGAGATTTGAAATGGTTAAGGTGCTTTCTGAGCAACTTTGTTGATTGCAAGATACATAAATTTATTGAATAGGGTGAATTCAATGTGGTCGCATTGCTCACAGAAAAGTCACACTGTGAAAGAGCCATAAAAGTAATTCCTATGTGTTATTGCTTGATTCCATTACATATTATCACACTTTGGTTATTTTTAATTTAGTTCTAGTAAATATACGAGATTTTAGTCCTTCATTAGTAGTTCAGTGGTTTAAGAGAACTGTAGGACAGAAGAAAAAGACCTAGAAGGTCATTCTAGGAATATTCTCAAATAAAAAATACTTGTGATACAAGTAATATACTTTAAAATCAACTATTTTATACTTGTCCTGAACTAGAAACTAATCTTCCTAAATTTGGAGTCTCAGGTCCCTAGTGGAATAATTAAACAGATGTTTCTAGCTAGAATGTTTTACATTATATCAAAACAGTTTAACAGTTCAGTGTGTCTAGGATTGACTCTGACTGTTCCTAGTTTGGTTTGAAGGAGGAAATTGCTCTGTTTGTTTTTTGTTGTTGTTGCTGTTGTTGTTGGTTTGTTTTTTTTTTTTTGTCATTTTTGTTTTTAAAATGGCAGAAGTGGGACTTTTTGAAGCCACACAGGCGGTGTAGGATTTTAAAAGAGTCCTCCTATCAACACAAGGGCAATTGAGGACGAAAATGCTGTGAAAGAGACAGAGTGCAGTATGCAGAGTTGATCACAGCATTCACTGATTGCAGGGTACTGCAGCACAATGCATGCCCAGAGGCATGGGCTGGGTGCAGAAGAGCTCTGGGGCCTCCCATCCCACCAGCTGCTGCAGCTGGCAGGTCTTGCTCCTAATCTCACAAGTGCTGGTGATAAATATGGTGAGACACAGCAAAGGAGAGCAAGCGAGATGTGGATCTGGGAGCTGAAGCCTCCTGAGCTGCCTTTATGCTGTGGTACGGGCTTGCTGGTACATGGACACAGCTTCCTTTCTGCGTTTCAGTTCCTACATTTTCTGCAGCAACTGGAAGGATCTACCCAGCTGAAACTCCCTGTCTACTGTCAGGGCCTCCTCTTATTGTTTGCCACTGTTGTAGCCTCTACACCTCTGACACTCTTCTGGCAGTACTTGCTGATAACATCTTCAAAAGGGAATCCTTTAGAGAACTGTCTTTTTCATTCTCTGCTCCCACTCTCAGCCCTCAGTGCTGCCAACATCAACTAGAAGTTATTATTTCTTCTGTAAATCTCCAAGTTACTCCTACACTACTCCTATAGTCTCGCAGTTTCTACAGCTGCCCAATGCTCCACAGCTCTGACCACTGACCATTCCTTGTGCAGGATGAAAAGCCCACCACAAAGGGCCACGACCTTAGAAAGGAATTGGTTCTGTTTAAATACAGCCTTTCATAAGTAAGTTAAGAGTCTAACAGTAAACAGAGGTCCTGGTCCTGGAGGTGCTTTTTAAGATCTTTGAGAAGCCTGTTTATCAGAGCTTGAAAGAAATCTCGTTGTGGCCTTTGAGTAAACGAAACGAACCCTTTCCCTGTGCTCTCATTTGTGGTTTGAATAATTTACAATAAGCCTGTTTTCAGAGGCAGAAACAGGTAACTCGTGTAGTGGTAGATAAAACTCAAACCTCTTCTATGAATGCAGCTTCAGAGGAAATATGGTAACAGGGCTATGACTGACCTGCACTCAAAATTATGAGATAAAACCAGAAGGTGCAGCCCAAGATGGCTAGTAATCAGCTCGGTCTGATAGTGAGCAGAGTCTTCATTTGAAAAGGTGCAAAAAGGTGCAAAAAGGTACAAAAAGTCACAAACGACGACCCACAACATTGGCTGTGTTGCAGCAGCTCCATGCTGATAGACCAGCATGTGGGAGAACCATAAATCCAGACCTGGAGAGCTCTGTCTGAAAAATCAAATCCTCAGGTGATTCTGGCCTCACACATCACCTTGCAGAACATCTTTCTTCCAGCTGCTGGGAGAGCCAAAGAAAAGACAAATCTGAATTGCTGTGATGGCCTTTGGAGGCCTCTGGGCACTGACACAAAGCAAAGATGCTGTGTGTCTGCTCTGCTCTGCTTGGGGCTGTGAGCGAGCAGCCAGGCAGTGACGCTGGCGAGGGAAGGTGAGCACAGGCTGGACTCTGCCCAGAATCAATTCTATAAAGTGATCTTTTTTCTTCAGTACAAGGTATTTGCAATCATGTTGTACTATCAACTCAGGAATGTCAGAATACAAACAACTGGCTGTGTCCCAGCACTAAGGGAGAGTTAACTCTAAGAAAGTAGCAACGACAATAATGCTTTATGTCTTCTGTGACCCAGAAAAGGGAGCACACCCTGTTCAGTGCCCAGTATCTATACAAGATGCCAGATGAGTCAGGTTACTGAGGAGTTCACCTGCATCTTTAATAACCTTGAAAATTAATCTCATTCATGAAACCTTCCCAAAGCCATATTACGGGCTAGCGCTTGATTTCCTGATCTTCCCTGCACTCCCCTGAAAGGTCTTTCTTTTCACACCATAAGCTCTGCAAAAGAAGCAATGCTTATTTTTGCACTGGCCTTAATAAGTGTCCTTCCTTTAGCAAAGATGTTGGAATGTATAAGCAATGTGCCTTTTAGTAGGCTCAGACTTCTGGGATATTTTAAGTTTGGAGCTACATGACAAAGGTTGCCAATAAATGATCTACCAGAAAGAAGCAGTGCAGAAGATGAAAAA
The DNA here is from genome assembly GCF_000699245.1 of Pterocles gutturalis. Classification (NCBI taxonomy): domain Eukaryota; kingdom Metazoa; phylum Chordata; class Aves; order Pterocliformes; family Pteroclidae; genus Pterocles; species Pterocles gutturalis. The sequence goes on along the minus strand of NW_010097683.1, from coordinate 67,565 downwards.
AGCGTTCACAATGCCTGAAGACTTCTATACATTTAATGCAGTGTTTTTTGTAAAAGTAGTTCATCATCAGGAATGAACAGCAAGAAAATATGAAGTAATATTCATTAAGCAGTACTTTCTCACATGCATGCCATTGTAAGAAAAGGCTGCACAGAAAAGTCAGAGGAATATTGTATTTTACAGAGTCATATTAAGATATTGAAAGAGAAATTTGAACTTTAAGGCTGGATTGCACTTGGTCTAGAGAAGCATGCAAGGCAACACAAACCCTCTGTTAAGTTCCAGCATAGGCTAGCTACACCTCACACCTGAGTGTGCAGGATAAGAACATGCCATGTATCTGCAGACTCCTTCCCAAAGCAAGCAAATGGTTGCCACAGATGGAGAACAAAGGGAACCTCAGTTCAGCTGACCTCCATGAGCAACTGTGGCAAATCGCTTTAACTCTGATGCTGGTGATGTTACGTGTATTTGTCCCAAGCAACAAGCAGCACTCTCATTTTGACTGGAGTGTTAAGGCCAGATGTCTTCTTTCAAATATCCTTCGACAAAGTCTCAGTTCATCCCCGAAAACTGATGCAAAGAGGACATGAAATGCTTAACTGGGAGAAATGCTGAATCTGCATCACGGGGAGTTGCTGGGCATGGACTGGATGTCGGGAACTGCATGAGCCAAGTCGCACAGGGCTAGACTGAGCGCAGAGTTCGGGACACTACATCTCTGACCCACGTGGCAAATGTCACAAAACCTCCAGTGTTTTGGGACACGCAGAACTGAAGTTACTAAAAGCTTCTCGTTAATATTTTGCATGTTTTGAAATAAAACATCCAGAAGAGCTGAAATTTATTAATTTTGAAAACTAAGCCATCTGGAGCATTAGTTGCTTAATTACAGCAGAAAGAGTAATGAATGAACAATGTGAAACACTTCCTATTTTCCATTGCAGGATTCAGAGTTCGTTTGAGCCTTTTTATTCTTTGATAAAGAAAAAGAAATATGAAAAGCAGTCACGTTATGCTATTCCTTCAGCTCAGCTTTGTTTTTTTTTTTCACAAAGCACAAAAACCATAAAACCAAAGAATAAATCCTTCCACCCAAACCCCAAAACCTAAACCCTAACTACATAGTGACAAAATTCAGTCTCTTTACAAAGCAGTGATGACAACAACCACCACATATAGATGAGTATGGAAGAAAAATAATCAAAGAATGATGTTTTGTTTCTTGATTTATTATTACATTTGACATAATTTTTGACTTCTGGCTTGTAAATCACTTGTCCTTTTGTGCTTTCACTCCTTCTAACCATTTCTGATCCCAGGGTAAAACCCAACTTGAAATAATGTGGACTTGATGAGTTTACTCTGCTTGAAACAAGGAAGCCTTTGTCCGGTATGCCCTAGGCAACTTAAAACACAATGCCCCTATCCTCCTTTGCCATGAGACCTTCAGTCAACATTCCGCATGGTTTATGACAACTGAACCAACAATTAGGCCTCAGGCATTCAAAGATGACATTTGAAATAGAGGGTGCGTTGACATGTATGAACCCTGTAGTATCCTGGAGTTGTCTCCTGCAATATAAAGATACAAAGGTTAATCTAGAAGTCGCTACTACCACCAATTGTTTTTCACGGCTGCTTTTTCACTATTGGTGTTTTGTGAAAGTGAGCGAAATGTAGAAGTTGCACTATACAGCGTGAGTTTTCCTGCATTTTTGAGAGGGGAATTTTACTGAATATTTTTACAAACGGCTCCCTTCTCCTACATATGCTGCCACAGCGCTAGCTAAAACACTCTTCCACAGTGTCCCAGGGCACGTCTCAGCCCTGAAGCTGTTCCCTGTTGCATGCTGATAAAGAACTGATGCTGCCTAACAGGTTTGTCCTGAAGAGAAACTGTCTGATACTGCAGATTCCCACCGCCTGCAATGCCTGCTCCACTGAAATCCAGGAGCCCCAACTGCTGGTGTGACTATTCAGAGGTGTTCAAAGTGAATCCTGAGATGTTCTGCATTCATGCCACTCCTCAATGCACAGGGGTACCAGAAGGAGGGAAGAGTGAATTCAGGCACAACCAACTAGTTAAAGGGGAGGCCACAAAGCAGGATTAAACACTGTTTCTTCACATGCTGATCTCTGGGTGTACTGGAAGATCATTGCACAGACCCTGGGGGAAGGGGGTGGTGCTGCTGTTGCCAGTTTCTCCATGCTAGCTTTTCCATGGTCGTGTAGTGGTGTGGACTGCTAGTCAATGAAACAGCTCTCCTACTGGGAAGACCACACCTGGATGAATGTTTGCATGTAGATTATCGACAATATCACTTGGGTGGTTACCTTCAGAAACAGTAGTTTTCAGAGAGCCAGAAAAATATTGGGAGATTCTGAGACTGGATTGACTACTAATAATCAGTATTAACACAGGGCAGGAAACAAACAACAGCAGCCTGCAGTGTTCATTAGCTGTCAAATTGACAAAAGATGATCATTGCCCAATACTGTAGGGGAAACTGAGGCAAAGAAAGAAAAGCAATAAAAATTATTTCATTGCAGACAGCTAAACAGTGATTGAGTAGAACTAAATGCCCCATTCCTTATGTTTGGACTTCTGGGTCACAGTTTCTTGTACCCTCTTGAGTAATAGATGTCTTGAAGATCTCTGCTTTCTGCTCATGTGGTAATAGGCCCTGACTAGTTTTGAAACTTGTAGAATGTGACATGTATTACATTGCGTTCTTCAAAGGCTCAACTTCACGTCGTTCTCCCAGAGTGGCTGAAAGCCCTTGATTTTTTATAATGGTCAAAAATACTTTTGCAATATTTGTACATTGCTCCTATTTTTCATATTTCAATCAGCCTAAACATTCAGATACCAATTGTGTGCTAACTGTTTTGAGCAAGTTAGTGCAAAATTTAATTTGCACTCACCCATCTGATTCAAGGGGAGTGCAAAGTATACTTGTGGCACCATTTTCGTATGTTACAGTAGTTTGCTCAGCATGACTTCCTGGAGTTGAACCAAGTGGCTGAAAACAGCTAGTATTCAGGACTCCTACCACAGCAGACAGTAACAAAAAAACTCCCTAGAAACACCAGAAAGAAATAAAACAGAAAGAAAACCAGGCTGAACAGAAGACAAGCATTTATTAACTCTTCATTCGCTTTTCTTTAACATGTCCCCAAAACAAAGCAACACCTGAGACCTGGGGAGCTGTATTGCAGAAACATTTGGCAGATAAAATACTTCAGCAATCAGATATCCTGCAATGATTTGAGTTTAGTCATGGTTTGCCATGAGGTGTTCCAAGAGATATTGAGTAAACTGGCTGACTGCTACACAAATTGCCTTTACAAACCTGGACATTAGGAAAAGGCTCTTCACTGAGAGGGTGGTCAGTGCCTGGAACAGGCTCCTGAGGGAAGTGGTCATGGCACTAACCCTGTCAGAGTTCAAGGAGTGTCTGGACTACGCTCTTGGTTGTACAGTTCAGTGTCAGGTAGGCCTGTGAGGAGCAGGGAGTTGGACTTGATGATCCTCGTGGGCCCCTTCCAACTCGAGATTTTCTGTGATTCTATACTCTCACTGTGCCTTTGTTTATTCTTCTGTTTGCTAAAGCTGTTTCTCACTCAGATACTGTACCAATTTAGCAGTGTAAATGGGGTAACTGACAATGTTAAGCACCGCTTAAACACACCTCATGCAGCAAAGCACACAGGCATATGCTTATTTTTAAGAAGGTGAATCATTCCAGTAAATAAAGCAATGCTGAGACTGAGTGTCTTAAGTCAAGCTCATGCTTTTGTGCTTGGATGGAGCAAGTTGCCACTTATGTTTCTTTCCCTTTTTGCTCTCATGTGAGGCTTCTGCTTAAATCACCTGAGCTGTTTACATGCCAGTCTTAGGTGAAACATGCAGCTGCTGCACTGCAGTCACTGACAGCACCTTAGCTCTTCAGGGTACCGAAACAAGTCTTGGGCTTTTCAAATCGTTGGTTCTCCAGGAGATGACAAAGAAAGGCAAAACAATCCCTTTGTAATGCTCAAGAGTCTCTTTGGTTTCTTAGACTGGCAAACAACTGCTGCTAAGCCTTTTTTCCAGCATGTGTCATTTTGCTGGATGGCTCCCAAGTGTGAGTGGAAATAGCAGTAACAGCAGTTGAGGTTTATCTGCAATAGGATTACCAGATTTCCTACGACAGTTCTTGGAGGCGGATCACCCCATTGTGCTCCAGTGGAAGAGATCTGAGACCTGCTCAAGAGAGGGAAGTCTCCACTGTGGCTTCTATTCAACAGCATCCAGAGTTTTTTCCTACTGTGTTGCACAAGCTGCTACCTTTGCCTTCTCACCTTCCCTGCCCTCACGTGCCTCTTTACCATTATTCTGGCACTGGCAAGGGAGCTGCTTAATCTTCTGGACATGCCAAGATGCTCCACCCTTCCTCCTTCCCTTCCCACAAGGCTGTGGCCATACACTTAACAGTTTTCTGCCTGCAACATGCAGAAAGCTATTTCTTGTACTGTCTTTTCCTATTCCCCATCTTCTTAACCCATGAATTCAATGCATTTTTTCTACATGTGGAATATCCTCTCTTTCTCCATGGTTAGAGTTTGTGAAGGAAAAATAATGCAGAGCAAAACTGATATTGTATTAAAAAAAAAGAAAGGATGGAGAAATGTTTGCAGGAGAGAGAGGATAATGTGCCAGTGCCCTTTCTATGCAATTCTATCTCAGCTTTTCCATGAGATGAGATGAGCTCACATGGATGATCGCTGCAGTAATCTGGGCGTCCTTAACGCCCATTGTAGCACATAGATCTCCCTTCACAAGGCTCTTTCTTCCTCCTCTTTGGCATGAGAACCAAGTGCGGGGCGGCACTGGTTGTGGCTAGATTCTACTACAAGTATCCATCCCAGCCAGCAGGCAGCTGTCAGACAAAATGGGTAATGTCTGTTTTTCTCTACTTTTCTCCCTAAAACTGGTGGTGCCAGTAGTAGGGTTCCAGTTCTTTGCTTAGCTGTCAAAGATGTTAAGTGTATGGGAGCTTAATTTCCTTAAGATCTCTTTGGTCTGTCAAATTCAGTGAAAGCTGACCAAAAAGGAGTGTTGTCAACAGTGAGGATGATGAGAAGCAAAGTAGTCACGTAGACCTTTTTTTTCAGATGAAACAAGCTAATAAACACACACATGTGAGCACTTATCTAAACTTCCCCAAACTCATTTGTCCTCCCTGGGGTTATTTTTGGTCTTGTTGCATAGCACCCTCTTCTGTAATTCAAAGTTACAGTCCCTGTTGTCTGAGTATCAGAGGTGACATTATATGTATAAACACAATTTAACCCTTTAACATCTGGAAGGAAAAAGTTACATGTCATGTGCTAATATGAAGGATATAGCCAATGTTCAAGCCATGGAAGTGAACTTTGTTTCAACTAATACCCTTTACAATGTAATTTTATCTAATAGCTAACTGAATTTTGGCATTTTAAATCTAAAATTGAATGTTGAGGAGGAGCATATCAACTGTACTTTAATCTCCTAGCAAAATCCGTCACTACAGAATAATGATATAAATTTTGGTAAAGTACAACAGAACGACTGAACCCTGCATTATATTTAGTTTTACTGACCTTTGGCTTACAACTGCACATTCTCACTCCACTTAATGTAGCCATTTATTCAGATTTTTTTTGAAGTAACTGCTTTTACAGACAGTCTCTGGATGATTGCCTCAAGAGGTTACTCAATTATTTATAATGCTGATGCAGAAAAGCAATATATTCTCAGGAAGATATACCATTAATTAACATGTCTTATTCCTTATCACTGCCTTTTTCACATTTTAATCCCGTTGTCAAGAATGTTCTCATTCATTAATAACTCGGGCTGGTGAGTTTTGCCACAGTCCAAAACACATTTGTTGACTGGAATGTAAAAAAGACTCATGTGTTATCTCTGCTTGAGCAAGAAACCTGACTTTAATGTGATGTCACATACCTAAATAGTTATTTTGGAGTTTATTTTGAAATACAGCAGTCATCTAGACTTTATTAGTGTTTTTTTTTCTGACACTATATAGGGCAATGAAGTAAGTCTAGGATATGTTCACAGCCTCTGTGTTAACTTATTTTTTTGCTGTAAGAAATTACATTATTAATGTTCCTCCCTCTCCCTAAGTCACAAATCACTTACCTCACTTAAATCTGCAAATGGGTTGGTCAGACTAATCAGTCCCAAACCACCAATTCAATCATTGATGCTGAGATAAACTCATTGCCCTCACATACTGAGTCAAACAATTTGCCACCTTGCAGTTGGTAGATGGTTCCCTAAAATGCTTATGAAGTTGAAAATGTACCATTTTCCTTTCCTATGTTATAAACTAACAAAATATAAAATGGAACTTCTAACTCCTTAATTAATTTACATTGTGTTCAATGAGGGTACCTTAGAACAACACTTGGACTCAGGTGAACAGTGTCTTCCTCATAATCTGTAAATACTGCATAATAGGCTCAAACCAAATAGAATGTTAGTCAGGATGCTATGATGAACAAGCAGGAAGAACTTTTTTTCCCCAGCATTTTCCTGCCCTTCTTCCTGTCTCTGAACAATAAAGTTGGTCTGAATGTCTGTGTCCCTGTGGCTGGGCAGGGCAAGTACTCTCAGTGTCCCAGTCATTTACTGGGAAGGGGCTAGTTGTGTTCCCTCCTTTCCTCTGCAGCTGTGTTTTCCTGAAGGAGGGTTTTCATCCCCATATGGAGCCAGACAAAATCCCATAGAGAGAAGGGTGGTAAAGGCACCCTTTGAAGTTGGGTATGAACACAAGGCTTCTATGCAAATATGCAAAGGAACCAATTCCCTCTTCCTGTGGTACTGGTAAAGGTTTCAATCTCTGGGAGAGTAATCTAGAGCAAAGTCATGAAAGAAACCCTTTTGAAATATTTTGTCAATGATGTTTTGATCTTCCATATGGAGATTAGTATTTCTAAAAGCATGTTCCAAATAGATATAAACATTTTTATTACAAGCAAGAAAACAAATACATTTTATACCTATGTTAAGTGATGACAGAAAAGTTACAACAAAAGAGACCAGGTGAAAAAACTGATATAATGCTAAGTGAGAATTGAAGAATTTCACTAATTGATATCTTAAATTTATCTAGGACTTTTTATGACCACTGGCACATAAATATACAACAGTACTAATGAAGCATTTAGGAGGAAGAATGTTACCAAGATCATTTTAAAGCATTAATAATAGTAAACTGCACTGATTTTTATGAATTTCTAAGGAATAACTGAATCAGAAATGACCTGTTAAAAGGCCATGGCTCAGTTCAAGGAACCTTCCATAGTTCTGTATCTAATATAAAAAAAAGAACTAAAATTACAATCATGAATGATATCTGCTTTTACAAATGAAGGAACCTGATCTAGTATATTTTCCAAATGAGGAAAACTAACTGATTTCCACTGAATTTCCAAGAACTGACTGCAAATGTTATTAAACAAATAGAGCCGTTTTTGAGTTCTTTTAACAGAAAAAGTACTTGAAACCATAAACATTACTTTGAATGGTTCAAAAGTAGGCCAGATAGACTGCAAATTAATTAATGAAAAAATATTTCATCCTAAAACCTTGGGGTCTGTTATATTTGTGAAGCTCCCAGCAGCATTGCTTGGACATGAATGATGAACCATATGCCCTTTCCAGCTTATGTCTTAATGACGACTGTGCTTGCTAGAATGTACAGAGCTGAGCTGACTCCCACATTAGAGGTTATGGATGTGTAGGACAGGGTTTTCCTTCCCTTCTTTCCCTTTCCCTTTCCCTTTCCCTTTCCCTTTCCCTTCTCCTGGTTTTATTTATCAGGTTTCCATTTGAATAAGTCAGTTAGTCCCACACAGACAATTTTGCACATGGAGAATGGGGACAGCCTCACAGTTTGGTCTGTCCTGTTTTTCTTCCCTTTTTACTTCAAGTAGGCACTGAATGTGTGTATCAAAGGAATTGCACTTTAAAGCACACCTCTAAAGGACAAATTGCAGCCTCAGAAAAACATGAGCTGTTAGTGTCTTTGAAATAATAGATCCAGAAAGATGAAAGGTTTGTGGCATCATGACTTGGTGAGGTAAATGGCAGCACTGCTAACATGACCCTTGAAAAATGAACTACACTCTCTCTCCTGCAATCATTACTGCTCTTCTGCCCTACTTCCTTCTCTGGGAAAGTTGCGTGTTAACATCTCCTCCTGTACAGGAGGTACCACAGTCTGGAATGCAACCAGAGAACAGCAGGGGACCTGGTCCCTGCGTACGTTCCTGTCAAAGACAGGAGGGTAAACTGTGAACTGTAGAAGGGACAACAAAAAGCCTTTGCGAATGTCCCTGTATAAGATGATGAGTGGTAAATGATCATCTGATACAAGTTCACTACCTAGAGCATGAAACACAGTTTTCTTCTCTGCACTGACCTCGATAAACCTACACCCTCTCCAAATACCATGCTGTATTGGGTGTGCATGGCAAGGTTTTATTAGCTTCTGTGAGAAGGGTGGCTTTTGTGGGGAGGTGTTAGAAGCTTCTTTTCACACGTCTGATAGAGCCAACACCAGCCAGCTCCAAGACAGGCACACCGCTGGCCAAGCCTGAGCCCATCAGCGACAGTGGTTGCACCTCTGTGATCACACAGTTAAGAAGGGGAAAAAAACTGCAGTGGAAATAGCATCGGAGAGAGGAGTAGGATGTGAGAGAAACAACCATACAGTCACCAAGATCAGTGCAGAAGGAAGGGAAGAGATTCCCCTGCAGCCCATGGTGCAGCCCATGGTGAGGCAGCTGTGCCCCTGCAGCCATGGAGGTAACAGGGGAGCAGAGATACACCTGCAGCCCCTGGAGGATCCCATGGCGAAGCAGGCGGATGCCCAAAGGCTTTGAACCTGTGGGAAGTTCATGCTGGAGCAGGCTCCTGGCAGGACCTGTGGAGCCATGGAGAGAGGAGCCCAGGCTGGAGCAGGTTTTCTGGCAGGACTTGTGACCCCTTGGGGGACCCATGTTGGAGGAGTTTGTGCCTGAAGAACTGCACTCCATGGAAGGGACCCACACTGGAGCAGTTTGTGAAGAACTGCAGCCTGTGGGAAGGACTCACATCAGAGGAATTCCTGGAAGGTTGTCTCCTATGAAAGGGATCCTGGGCTAGAGCAGGGGAAGAGGGTGAGGAGGAAGGAGCGGCAGAGACTATGTGTGATGAATTGACCACATTCCCTGTTCCCCGACCTCCTGTGCTGCTTGGGGGGAGAAGGTAGAGAAATCAGGAGTGAAATTGAGCCTGGGAAGAAGGGAGGGCTGGGGGGAAGGTGCTTTAAGGTTTAGTTATTTCTCGTTATCCTACTGTGATTTGATTGGTAATAAACTAAACTGATTTCCCCAAACTGAGACTGTTTTACCCATGAAGTTAATTGGTGAGTGACCTCCCTGTCCCTACCTTGACCCATGAGCCTTTGTTGTATTTTCTGTCCCCTGTCTAGCTGTGGAGGGGAGTGATAGGGTTGCTTTGGAGGTACGTCAAGTCCAGAGAGGGTCAACCCCCACATGTACTATTTCCTCTGTGTGTGGAACACACCTGACTCCTTAGTACCATCAAATGTATTTTTGGAGTATCTCACTTCTATTTAAAACTTTTACTCGATCCCTCATTCTGACTAAAATTTGCAGCATGACGTTTATACCAGAGTTTTAATTAGCTCTATTTTATTTTTGGGACCTATTAAATGAACCTTTATGCACCACAGTGCTATGGGGCTACTGCAGCTTCTTCCCAGCATGTGATAAAATATGCATCACTAAAGGCTGTAAATTAAGTTTTTCACCTACACTAACCAAATTGTGGCCTGAGTTTTTTTCTGCTGATACTCAGAAAGGCAACTCTGTTGGCCTCTCCTGATGTCAGGAGTAAGAGCTGATGCAGGCACTGCACTCTGTTTTGTTTGCTCCCCCTTACTGCTGTTTCAAAAGCTTTTTTGTTGTAAGTAACATATAAACAAACAAGTTATATGTGCTTTTATTTCTAAACTATTGCTGACATTTAAGGATGACTCTTATAAGCAGGAAGAGCTATTTTTGCCTTCTCCAGTCTTTGCAAATAATCTTTCCCTCTCTTTTACTGAGTGAAACACAAAGTGGTTGAATCAATCCCAAAGACTCCCAAAATTTCCCAAATAAATTTCAAGTTCATGATCCATTTACAGTGGTCATATTTACATATGCATCCTGTCCAGACACCCCTACCAAAGACAGAGGTTTGAAATTTCTCTGCGAGGCCAAGGTTTCTGCACTGTTTTCCACGCACAGAGAAACAGCAGTGCATGGGCCCTTCAGCTACACCACATGTTGCCATCTCACTTTGATAAGCTCATTTGGGATCCCCAGCTTGATCCCTCAGTCTGAAGCCAAAGCTTCTTGAGATCTGAAGCAACTCTTTCTTGCTGACCACAGTAAGGTTTCAACAGGATAAAAGGACAATCAGTCTGCCTTTACCTATTTTTTGGCAATATAATCCTATTTTTTGGCAATATAATCCTATACAATTTCCTCTTTTGTAACATCCTGCCTTTTTCAGTTCACAAGCTGGACTGCAATCTCTGAATTCATAGTCACCACCCTTGCTTTTTATTATATGCCAGTCAATCCTTGTGCACAGTGCAGAATCATTATTTTCCTCATAGATTTTTCTGTAATTCTCCTCACTACATTAGCCCAGAGAGCTTTGTAAGTACTGCCTTTAACCTTATAATCTGCATCAGATGAAGTGTTGTTATTTTCCTTGTCTTAGATGGGGAGAGAGGTCATGGTGAAATCAAAGTGTTCGGAAAAGTGCATTAATTGTAGGTGTCCATTTTAAATTAAGGAGGAGCTGGCTTTCTCAAAAGGATTAGCTTTGCTAGACCATGTTACAAGGTGTAGAACACAGACTTAATTGATCTTCCAAGCAGCAGAGTGCTCAACATTTCCTTAGTTCTTGATGGCAAAAATATCTGCAAGTGCTCACTATCTCTGCAAGTTATCCTGTACTTTATGGCAGATGGTCACTAGGGCCTCTGTAGCTGAATTTCTCTTGTGAGTCTTTGGAGAAGGTGAGATTTAGCCTTTTCATAGCAAATATGGATGATCTAGTTATTTCTCTTTTTGTCTCTTCCTCCGCTGAAACAACATGTCCACAAAGAGATAAATGAGGTATCTGTCCCTACTGGCCATATCCACTTAGGAAATATTAATGGAAATGTCAGTGTAAAATTTCTACAAGTGTCCTTGAAAACCTCCTAACCTATTACACAGAAAATTGCAGCAGCAAAATTCCATAATTTAGACATTTCTCCTATTCAGTACTGCAGGGACATACATGAATAAGACAGCACCCGATTCCAGAAACTTCTGCAGGGATTTTCTTGCATCCAGTAAAGTAAGAACGAGGCTCATTAAAGCTTCCACTTGAGGTTTGCTCCCTCTGCAGTATAACAGATACTGTTATATTGTATCTGAACAGACAACAGGTTTCTGAGGCTAATACAGTCCTGGCAGAGCATAAAACAAAAATGGGGCAAAGTATTTAGACCCACTTCTTAACGTTTCCCATGTTGGCACCTTAAATGGGGAAATCACTGAGTCAATTTTTTTACAACAAAATAAGAGCTGTGCAGAAAATGTTGTTACTGTCTGTGCTTGCTGAGTGCTGCTGCCTGCCTTGTCCACAGTGACACAGGAGGTTTTTTTAGACTGTCAAATACTCCAACGCTCCACTCTTATCCCATAGGAAGAATACATGGGAGCCCTTTGTAAAAAAAAAACCACCTAAACAAACAAGCCCAAAATCCCCCAAAGTTTCACTACATCTCTGAAGTGCTGAGGTAAGCTTAAAAACCAGTACTAACATCCTAAGGTTGCACATTGGATTAGCATTTGGATATTCTTTTGCTTGTAGTGGTATTTGTCTAGTGGCTATAGCAATACATTTAAAGATTACAAGGCAGCCCCAAGAAGTTCTCATGATGAATTGCAGAAGATGAATGGAAAATCTGAGAAAGATGGACACTAAACCCAAACAACTGACTCCCAGAAAGAGAAAAATATTTGCATAAATTTGTGGCTCTAAAGAGAGTCTGTGGAACCTGAATTTGCATAATCTAAGGGATGAGAAAAGTCAAGGAAACTAAAGAGTGTTTAAACATGTTGGTGCCAGGGCTAGCTCTTAACTTGCACAAATCGCTTTGTGAGAAGAAATCCCATGTGCCCAGATCCTGGAGCCAGAAAAAGCACTGAGACAGATTTCCCAGAAGAAAGGGACAAAAGACTGTAGTCTGCTGGGAAACAAGGGCAAAAATAAGACTTTTGAGGTCTGTGTAACTGTATCTAGTGGAGTCACTGGACACTGTTTCGTATCGAGAAATGGAAATAAAAACTTTGATGGCCTTAATTCTTATTGCACGCTTAGGGATCAATAGGTGAAGATGAGTCTGTTATGGTCAGCTCTCTCATAACTTTATTACAACTGAAACACCCAGGAACTGCTAAATCCTCAAGATGACAGCAAATCTTGGGCAGAGAGATGGAGTTGCACATCTGGCAGAGACAGGAAAGCAGACAAGATCTGCAACCATGGCAATGTGGGCTTAGGTTCACTGACACTCCAGTGTGTCTCTGTCCACTGCCTTCTGCTGCATGCCAAAACCTGAACAGCAATTTCCCTAGTAACACTCTGAAAATGATAACTGTGTGAAGAAAGGAAGAGTCTCTTGTAGGAGAAATGGGTGATGTTTCAGAACTGCAGACATCCTTCTCCCTCCTTTGTTTTTCACTCTCTTTAATTTCAGGAGCTGTCTAAATGTAAGTATGAAAAAGGCAGCACTGGCGGTACTTAGTAAAGGGTATTAGAAACTTAAACAACTGGACAGTTCTGGGGTCTTCTCTATTCCCCTTAAAAATAATTTAATAGTGTTACAATTCAGACATGCCAAAGAGTATATCCTGTGAAGTTTACTCTTCCTGTGAAGCATGTAAATACCTAAAACACCTTACAAATAAACAGTTTGTGTTTGCAAGGTCTACTCTCTGTTGAAACATATGAACTGACAGCATAATTCAGCAAACAACATGCTGAGTTGTTTTTTAAGATTTAGAGCCTACCCAAGGAATGCTGATACTATCTTTAAACAGAATCTCCATTTCTGTCAGTATTTCATGTATGGGGTCATGATATTAAGTATGTACTGAGGCTCTTTGCCAAGGCTGGCAAGTGGAAGGACTCTGCTTAAGAAAAGTCTTCTGCTTAACTGTAGTTTGTTTTATCTTTGTTTTCTTTGGTTTGCAATTACTTGTTTCACATACTGAGTAGTGACAGGAGAGGACTCCATGTTTGCAAAAATGAAACCAACCACTCCCATGCTGCCTATTAAGAGAGCAGTTTACAGAGATGGTGGCATGGCAGCTACCATTGAAAGATGCATACCACCTTCCTTCCTGGTCCCATTCACACTCTGAGCGCCTGTCACCTGAGTATCCTTGGTTTTGCTGCTCTCAGCAGTGTCTACATTTCCCCTTTAATGGCTCTTAAGGCTACTTATTTTACGGCATTTGACAGCTTGCTTGTTCCCCACTCAGTAATGAAATCCTGGAAGAAGCCATGCTCCAGGCATCTCTACAGTCTTTATGCAAGTGGGGATATTTTATTGTGTCTTACGTGAAAAGTGTCAGTTCACAATTTGTATTAATTGATGGCAACATGTTTCTGAGGAAAAGTCTGCACTGTGCAAAAGAAAGAAACTCATTTGGCAAACAGGAGCTGCTAACCCTTCTTCTACAACCAAGCTTATCAAGATTGCAGTACTTCTTTTTACCTATCTATGGAGGAAGCTTTCTTTAAGCTTTTTTATTATATGAAAACCTATTTTTAATGAGGTGGAACTGGGTTAACATAAAGTCTCTTTCCCAGTGGTGATTAGTTGACCATGACACCACAGTAACCTGCGCCACATACAGCAAATTTGAAAGCTTAAAGATGCACCTGTTGACATTTGCCCAAAGGAATTTAAGGGCTGCCTGTGCTTCCAGGGAGATGTTGAGGAGTGTTTCTTCACAAAAAAACCTGGCTGTAACTACCCAAGGTGATTTTGCAGTGTGGGACGGGAATGGATACTAGTATTCTGTAGACTGGCCTGATCAGAGTGAAAGAAGTGGTTATACTTAATTGCCACAGTTTTAGAAGTTTTATTTAATTATTTTATTTCAGCAGAAATTTTGTCTTTCTTTTTTTTAACAAGCCCAGTAAATACACAATAGACTCAATGGTACCTCTGAATTTTCAGGGCAAGGGCCAAAATTACAAAAACATGAAACCAAATACTTTTAATCATATTTTTAACAGGGGAAAAGTGCTGTACCACTTACTAATACAATAAAACTCTTACTATTTTTCATAATCAAGTCTTTTTCTTAGAGAAAATAATAGAATGAGATGGTAGGTTGTATCTCAAATAAAGATAGCTTTCAAACCTAAACGCTTTAAGAAAAAAGGTTAAAAAGACAGATACCTTAGGAGGATAAAAGGTCACAGGGTCACACCACCCACCAGTTTGAAAGCAACAAACAAAATCAGGCTGAAACTAAATTATTCTGGATACATCAAAGGCAAGTTGACTTGTCCCTTTTACACCTTTAAAATCAGTTAATTGGCCTGTGCTCATAACACGTCATTTGTTCTGTGCAAGCCAAGGCCACAGGTACATACAATTTGTAGATGTAATAAATAACATGCACTTCCACAGTATCTTAAATCAGAGGATTTCCGAGTATCTTGCAGGCAACGAATATATTTATTTCACAATGCCACTGTGAACAAAGCTATTACTTTTCCTCATTTGACAGGTAGAGAAATGAGATGACTTTTTGCATGGGCCACCACCCTCCACTTGCACCCTTTGTGTGGGGTCTCTGAACAGCAGCCAGCTGCACCCTCCTGCCCCAAGGGTAATCAACCTTTGGGATTTGGATGTGGTTCTCATATAACCCAGTCCACTGCTTTCATCTCCATCATGCTCTTTTCACTAGGTGGCAAACTTTGGACTCCAGAAACCTGTTGAATGTGGACTGGTACATGCACAGAATACAATATTTATAGTCACCATTACTAGGTAACGAGATAAATGTCATAGTCATCAAGGTCACCTAGGTGACTATGTGGCTTAGTCAAAACACATGGCAGAAGTGAAAATTTTTGGCTCTCGATTTGAAGAATATTGCAGAATAGTGCACATGGTTTCGTAAGCAGTCATATAAATTAAATTCGAGTACATCTGAACACTAGGCAGCTTCAAATTTGCTCTTTGGGAACTGAAGCCTTTGAGAAAATATTTACTTTGCAAATACAGTTAAGTTACAATGTCAGACAAGGTGACTCTTTAACATCATGGCAAACACCAGAAATTCCACTATAATCACAGCACCTCATTAAACATGAAAAATAACCTTCACGCACAGGCATGTTTTGGGGTTGCTAGCAGTAGCAAAGAAAATGTTAAGGAATCTGACAGGCTCAGTGAGTAGCCCTGGGGATGCAGGCATATAAAATAGCAAGGAGCATCAGGCCTTGAGAAGGGTTGTGAAGAAAGCTGGGAAAGATAGAAAGATGCTAAGAGAGAAGTAATTTACTGAAAGGCTCTGATCTGGGGGAGCCCTTATACCATTCCTGAATGGAATGGAAAGAACTGAAGTACTTGTTTGCAGACCATGACTTAGTTTGATGGCTTTACGTTGATATTGACAGCATGGGAATTACTTCCATGTTATCAATATTTAGTTAAGAGAAATATTAATATATATAAGTACATATATGATATAATTTAAATGCACTGTTTTCAGACAGTACAAAATCTAGAAAGAAATATAACACATCAAAAGTAGCTTCAGTTTGCACTATTTAAAGATGATAATTTTTAAATTTCAGAAATTTAAAATGTACTGTTTAAGTAGCATAATGATACAATGTTCTACCAGGATCAATACACATTCCTCATCATCAGCCCAAACAGAAATATTCTGAAATGACAGTCCTTTTCCTAAAGATTCACTGGTCCTACATAGCAATCCTGTCCCCACAAGAGCAAAATATTAAATGCAAGTTTTCAGAAACATTGCAGAGTATGCCATGATAACAAGGACAGAACACAATTTTTTGCCCACAAATGGGTAGAAAAGGATATTCTTGCAAAATTTATATATAGGTTGCACTCATGAGTTAATATTCAGAGCCTGTCTGAGCCTGCAGAACATGTCCATCCTCCCCCACAAAAATGTAGCCTATTCTTGTCCACAAAGCAAAGATCCAGCCTACAGATCTGGAGAAGTAACCAGGAAGATTTCTTCAGGTTAACTGCAAATGTAACTGGTTTCTGGCTAAAGAACTGTGTATTCATTTGTAAGTATTTGTGTGTAAGTCATTTATTGGCCTATTCCCTTGCTCTCAGCCATCTGTAAGAAAAATGCAGCAACAGAAATAGCCTGCTGCGTATTGGTTTATGTTTTCAAGCCCTGTTTTGACAAGGCAGTCAGCTAGAACTACTCTTTCAAGAAAAGCAGAGATTCTCACTTATTTTTCTAGGACCCTGTGAGGCGGAGAAAGTCAAAGTGAATCTTCTGCAACACTAGAGTCCAAGTGTACAAAATAAAGTCTATCATCATTAAAGGGTTCACACTACATTAAATATTAATCATCCATTGTGTTGTCTATATAAAATAGCAGACAAAAAGTCTTTCCTAGTAAAAAGAAAACAAAGTTAGAGCTCAGACTATAAATAGATTGTAACTGTAGATGTTTTCTTGCATGAAAATTTCCTGATTAATGGTTTCATTTACAGTTAGGCATATTTCAAGCCATGCAACATCATAGGACACTTTCTCCTCATCCTTCTTGAGAGTGGTCTGTTTCTTTCATACTTTGTTTTAGAGGATGTTCTTTAGACACTGAAACTGTCTACACTCTGTACATTGGTCTCTGTTGTCTGCACAGCCATGAAAGTTACTTTTGTGAGGTATGTTATTTATCTGCATATTTATTTTTCAGTCTTTAATAAAAATGTTGCATTTAGAAAGAAGAATTTAGAAGCATTTCTTTCCTAAATGTGTTAAAATGGTGTCAGGTAAGCCTGTTCTGCTTTTAATATTATTTCTTCTTTCCTTTGTTTTGTATTTGATTACTAAATTTCTTCTTTTTTTTACTTGTTTGTTGTGAAAATCCATTAGACATGTTTGATATCTTTTTATCTCATTAAAACAAACTTTCTAGTTTACGCAAGGTGATAAAGAATCTATCAGATTTATCAGCTTATCAGGCTGTAAAATTTTAAAAACTTGAAAATACTCATTGTGGAACTTTATGTAGTTTAACTTTAAGCACAGAGATACCAAAGAGAAAAGGGTTAGGGTTCTTTGACAGTAAATCCCAGAAATAATCTTAACTTCAGAGTTGTGTGGGATTTTTTTAGTGTTGTGTTTTAAACCCAGACAGTCCAAACACCATGCGGCCGCTTGCTCACCCTTCCACGTCTCAAAGGCTCTCTACTCAGACAGGTAGATTTGTGTGTTAAGAACAATTTAATAATTGGAATTAACTCAAACTAAAAATAATAATGACAACAATGATAATGACAATAGAATATACAAACAAGTGATACACAGTACAATTGCTCACCACTCACTGACCAAGGCCCAGCCTGTTCCTGGCTAGTGATCCCAGAGGAGAGTAAATCTCGGAAATGCAATACCAGAAGAGAGGAGCCCACTTTCCAGCTGACACTCATTTTTGCACTTGAGGGTGACTTTGTGTGATATGGAATATCCCATTGGCCACTCTGGGTCCATTGCTCTGGCTATGCTCCCTCCCAGCTTCTTGTGTACTTGCACACTAGCAAAACATGGAAAGCTGAAAAGTCCTTGATTTCTTAGAAACAAGTAAAAACATCAGTATATTATCAGTACTCCTCTCATAACAAATCTAATACTGAATCCAAAATACAGCACTATTCTATCTACTAAAAAGAAAATTGTCTTTAGCCCAGGTGAAACAAGGGCAATCAGCAAGCAATATTGTTCTGTATAGTTAAAGCTAATAAGCACAAGCACTTTTAACCTCTTTGTGTCCTCTGAATAGCATAACAGCAAAATAAATTAAGAGCATGAAGAAGAAACCATAAGGGAAATGTTTCTAATGTGAATCATTCAAGCTGAGAAAGTGAGAGCGAGCAGCTTGAGAAAAAGCATGTGAGAGCATGGGTAGCGTTTACTTCTAGAGTAAGTGGGTGTAACACGTTATGCTCAGAGGAATCTACCATAGAAATCAGCTCTTAAATGCTGAAGTAAACAGAAGTGATACATGGAGATCAAGGAATCAGGATCCAGCCCGTAACCTTGATCAGTTGTATTAGCAGATGCACAAGTATTGTACATACATGTGTATTTTTTTAAGGGAATGTTTCCTGACATTAATGACAGATGTCATCAGATGTAGGTATAATGAATGTAGCATTGCTGTACATGTCCTGTGTGTATTTACGGTATTTGGCCACAAATGCCCAGAAAAATTGTGATACAATATATAGAGTATGCAATGTGAAGCTCTACAATTTCATAGAATAATCAGGATGAGTATCTTGGTATTAACCAGTGATTGTTGTGATTTGATTTTCAGTCATCCAGGACTCGAGTGGAATGTGCTGAAGGACTGTATATTTTCTAATTAAAAACCCCATTAGATCATTACCACTAATTTTCGTTAAAACTTGAAATTAATCTTTCAGCAAACTGCCTAGGGACATCAAGTGAGGCACTGGGTGCTTGTGTTTTCTATTCAGTCAGTATTCTGGATGACACAGAGTATTTTCTAGAAAGAGGTCAGTACCTGCCATCTCTGCTGGGCTTGCTGAGAGCTGATAGACTGCAGACCTGTCTTGGAGATACTCAGCACCTTGCTGGATTCTTCTATACATATCAAATAAAAAACTGCACTCTTTCTGTGCAGCAAAGTTTTCTGATTTACTTCTCATTTAAAGTAACTAAGCAATTTTGGAGTAGATTTCCACATTTAAATACAAACGTGAGCATATACTAAGGCAGAATTTGGGCCTGGATTTAAATATAATATAAGCAAATGGCATTTATTCCCCAGTATAATGGCTCTGTTCAAGTCTTGCTTGATTTATTCGTGTTGAAGAGGCACAAAGTGGAACAAGCAGTTTTTACCCCAGTGGCTTCACGGTCATAGTTAAGAAAGTGATGAATCAAATTAAAACCGGGGATTAGGAGCTCTGTCACTTCTGTCACTGTAGATTGCTCTCTACCCTATAGGTCTGAGTCAGTGACTTTGTTTAAACAACTTCTTTTCCCTCTCTTTGGCCTAAAACTGAAAATATTTTTAGCACTCATAATAATACTTCTGAAGGGACTGTTTTGGGGGTAATATCACATCTCACTGATTTAAATACTGCTGTTCTCAATGGAGCACCTAGTGAAAAACATAATGAAGGTCTAGCTTTGTGCTTATGGTAAGCTTTTAGCTTCAGGTTCAGTCAACAGGGATTGAACTTCCTCATCACCTCCAAGATTCACAGTCTAAAGCACACACCTCTCTTGCCACTCGGTTTAGTCAAGGTTTTAGAGAACAAAGTTTAAACTCTAACAGGTGCCACTGATGTATGTGCTTGTGAAATGGTACTGCCTGCTGTCTGGGGTTTGACATGGGGAATTTCTTCACATGCGAATAGATTTCCCAGTCACGCGTCAACTTTGTCAGTGTGTTAGGAGAAAAGAGGAGGAGGAGAAACATTTGCTAAAATATTTGCAATACATCCCCTGATCAGATGGCAACAGCTGCTTGCAATTAAAGTGTATCTCTCTCTATTGGATATTCATATTGTGAATACAGGAATGGATTCTGCTTATAACAAAATGAAGACAATCTCTTCTGAAAATAAGGGACATAGAGAAGCTGACCCCTTCAATTGTACCATGAGTGACACAGAGATGGTCACCATTCCTGTTAGTGTTAGAAATAGTGAGTTTGCTTCTCCTAGGACCACAAACTACCACTGTTATTACAGGATGCACTTGAGTCTCATGGTACAAAGAAGCCTTGTTCCTCCACACCAGCTCCTACATTTCTTGGGTCTCCCTCTTGCTCTTTGGCAGAGAATATTGCTGGATTAACCATGGCACTTTCCATGCAGCTCCTGTGTCTGTATCTGGCAATAGCACACAAAAGGAAACTGTCTCAGAACAAATGCTGATCTTGGATAGGCCCCAGAGACTGGGGCTCCTTCCTCTTTTTCCCATGTGCACCTCCGAGTTGGAAGAAAACGTGTAGCTTCCCCTTGCACCACCAATTAGAATGCAGGCGCTACCTATGGGTGGCAGAGTTTGCACTGAGTTCGCAGGGCAATGATTTCCCTCCGCACAAAAAAATGGGTGCTAAAGGACCACTTATATCAGACTGCAGGGGGTACTTTTAGGATTGTCAAGTGAGAAATGAATGTACCATAAAGGCAAAACATTTAGTCTCTGATTCATAGCCAGCTTCATCATGGTGGGACTGCTTCTCTGGCCAACCAAAGTTCTGAATATAAGTACTAGAGAAAGGTCTTTAGTAGAAGTCAGCAGTGAGAGAAGGAGGTAATAAACAGGGGTTAAAAAAGACACAGGCACATGCATATTTTATGTAAGAATTGGAATTTGAATTTGTTTTAGAAATGTTCATGTAATTAACACAATCAAGCACAGAGATGGTGCTATTGTGTTGTTTATAACACTGCAAAAATCTGCTCTATTTAAAAATAGAATTATGCTATGTTTCTGTCTTATAAATATATACCAACCGTGAGGAATTTGGCACAATAAATAGGAGCACTTCTGAGGCTGCTGTTAGAGAAAACCAGAATGGTACATTTTGCCAAGATGCATGAGAGAAAAGTAAATGAGAAAAGTGAAATGGCAAATTTTTACGTTTGCACTGACTATTCATAAGTACTTGTGATTGTTTGATCAAGTGCTGGAGATAATCAGTTTACCTTTAAAAATCCGAGAAATGTGTTGAGTCAAATAAGCTCTTGGGGAGGAAAGGCTAATTTTCAACTGTGTTTAACCTATTCATCATCATTAAGCTTCCATAAGTGAGCTCAGTGATGAAGAAAGTTAAAAGAAACACATCTCATTGTTATTATTTCAATTTCCAGACCCAAAGGAGAAATACAGGACACATTACTTTTGATGTTTTTTAAATATAACTGAAAACTACTACGGCCTTACAGTTTCACTGCACTGGTTCAAAACAGCCTGTGCTGAACAAAGTCTAATATTAATCCTCCTTCAGTTTTTATGTTTTTGACTCCACTGATAACTGGAGGCAAACTAATGTATAGTAAAGCAGGCATCCTCCATTTGCTGGGACTGTGAAGATCCCGTTTTTCATTAGAAAGGAGGGCAAAACTCACATCACATCTTGCACCTTACATGACCATAGCATTCAAAATCCCCATTCCAGATTGGAGTTCCACTGAAGAAAGCTGCAGTTACACTTACCATATTCCATGCTCCAAAGAGCTCACTGCAGTAGGAGCTTTTTTGAACTGGGCTAGATACTGTTCATCTGCAGCAGGAGAACATCCCATTTGTAATTTTAAGTGCCCTACCATTTTCTTGATCATTGGTTTACGATTTCTGAACGTGCAGCCTCCCATCTGAAACATCAGCACAATAGTAACTAGTGAAGCACCAATTCTTCACCTTCAGAAAAGTAAGGATACTTATTTTATTGAAAATGAATGGAAAGTTCTTACTGGTAAAGCTGCTTCTTCTGTTGTAATCTTACACCAAAGCTGCCCTAAACCCACAAAGACAAACAGCTACCAAATGTTGGATTAAGCAGGTTAAGTCCACATTGCATGCACATTAAAGAAGTGTCCAGCTACGCATACGGTTATATTGCACAAACATGTACATGTTTAGGAAAACCTTAGGACCTGCCACTTTTTGAATGTCTGAGTAGTCTGAAATAGAGCAGAAAGTGTTCCTAGAAGTGTGTTGTATCAATTCTGTGGAACAGGTGGATCTACAGTCTCCAGCGGAAATTGTGTTCCACTTAGCCTTTCAAAAGGAAAGGTGCTGATTAGAATCTGGGACTTTAAGAGGGAAGTAAGTAAAATTAGCATAGAAAGCAGTACCTCAGTAAAGAAGAGACAGACCAGGAAAAAGGAAAGGGAAAGGTCTGCTAAATGTAATCCTTTTGATAAGGTTTCTTTGTACCCCTGTGCTTCCTGCTCTTCACAGAGAGCAGCCACCTTCTAGGACTAGGACTATCAGTTCATTGAATATATGGACAGTGCACACCATAAGGAGGGCCTTAGTCCCTAGATAAAGTAATAAGGTGCAGAAGTAGCTGCACAAGAAGAACAGTTGCAATAGCGGTTTTATAATCTGGACTACTACCTCTGTCTCTTCAGAAGACTGTCTAATTTAAAATCTATCAGTGAAAGGGTAAGACAATGTTTTTTTTTTTTTTTAAATTAAGCCATGGCACAGAAATTTCACCACCACTGTAGTTGGTCTTTTAGGCCTCCCCAGAAGATAAAACTTCTTATTTCCTCTCAAACTATTCTGCTGATGGATTTTGCTTTAATGCACAATGTATCAAAATAAAAATTGCCCAGTATTTGTCAGGCACAAACCAATTTGTTCAGCTTGGAAAGCTCAATGACTTTTTATGATGGCTGTGACACTACATTTGTTTGACTAGTGTATTGAACATACAGCAAGAAATATACCAAAAGGCAAATTCATGACTAAAGAACTGATCTGAAAAGCAAATCCACAAAGAGGGTTGTTTGTGCTGGTATTCTCTACTGATTGTGCAGTTTGAAAGACTCTGTAACAACCACAGGCATGAAAGCTATACAGCCTGTTACAGAGGTGGAGAAGGATTGCAATATAATGTGTATCTCTGTTCCTTTCTGCAACTGTAACATAAAAAGTTTTTTCTTTTAAAAATTAATTATTTTTAAAGTATTATTAAAATAGACATTTTTGTTAAGCTAGTTGTTTCTCATGCAAAATTGTACACTTTTATAAGGTAAACTTTGCACCTCCAAAGACACTTATCAACTTATTCATACTTTCATAGAACTTCCTTTATTCTCACTTCACATAGTATTCCAAGGTAGAATTTGTGAGAATGGTATATATGTTGAGAAATGTTAAAATATTGTTCAAAAACCTTTGAGAATTCTTGGCCAGCTATAGTACACAGGAGTAAATTTAAATCAGTGACAGATGCCAATTTACACATATGACTCTTTTTGTTCTCAACTGAAGGTCTGTCATTCTATTTCTCAAAGTGACTTTACATAAATTTTCCTGTTTAAGTTTCCAGACACATTCACCTGTACATTATTTTAGTACTGCCGTATTTTTTCCACAGACTGATTTTGATATCCTAGTATCCTATCTTCTGTTAAGATTTAAATCCACTTTTGATATTTTGCATCTAAAGATTGATGTCCCACAGCCTCCAACGGATCCCCCTTTCCTCTAGGTACAAAGAGACAAAGGTTGCTTCTTGTAACAATTGCCTAAATGCATTCACTGGCATGGCAGCAGGGCCTGATAACAGATGTGGCAACAGCTGGAGAATTTTTTTTTTTTAATTTGAAATGGATGCTTGAGTCTATGTTCAGCCAAATAAATTTCTGGCATTGCTAACATGTAAATTCTTAAGGATGCCTTTGCACTGAAGATATATTTCTGTTTCTCTAATGATATCTGTTTTCTCTAAAGACTGATAGGCATCAGAGCCTATCCATCTAGCACGAAACACAAAATTTTAAAAACTTTATAAAAAATGAAGTCACATGTTTACATACGAAATGTCTTCACTTAGGGCTTACATTCTTATAGTGAACTGGCTAACCGAGCCTTCCTTTAGTAAAAGTGGAATTCTCTACCTTTTCAATGACTTCGAGTAATTCTCAGGAAAGGTGAAGACACATGAATGCACACAAGTATCTGAAGGACTTGCCCTTGTTTGCAGGATGGTTAGGAACTGGATGCTATCCTGGGACTTTTCTGAAGCAATCTTCAATTTTCTCAGGGTTGAAACACCTCCAGAATATGCAATAGAACATGAGGGGTCCGGGATCTAGGCATGGGAGAGTAACAATTTATTATACATTTTTGATTTATTCTCTTTTTCTTCATTAAAAATTTAATTTCTTATAAACCTGTGATGCCTAGTCTTTTAATGAAAGTTCAAACTGTGTAAAAAGTATTCATAAAATCCTCACTTAAGACTGTATAAAACTTATACCTGGCTGTTTCTGTTGATGTCATTCCCATTCCAACTCTTTCTTTCAACCATGCCCTCAAACTTCTGGTTAACTTTAGCAGATGAAATTTTGCTTTCAGCTTCTTGTTGCACACTACTAAGTCAAGCTGAAGCCTGTAAAGATCAACATGTTCTGATGAAGCAGGCTCCCTTGTTATGGTTTTTAGTCCGCAATATATACCAGGGCACAGAGCAGGAACGTGTGCTGCTGGAGCACTACCAGGAGCCAAACAAAAGTCTGTCTGTTTCTTAAAATTACCTATTACTTCATTTCTGCAATATGCACAAAAGAAATACCCCCTCAAGAAGAGCAGTCCTGATGCTCCTGTCACAGCTGCTATGGAGGAAATTCTGAACCAGCCTTAAACAGAGGCAACAGATCTTTGACAGCTTAAAAACTATATAGAAGAAATGCATGCTGTTTCCCTTCCACTGGCCACTCTCCTTATTTTACCTGCCCTCCAGGAAATCAGGCATCTGGGATCAATTAGATGAACCCGTGTTCTGAAAGGTTCTCCCAATAACAGTTAACTATGAATGTGGGATTTCAGGTAGCAGCTGAAGAGGTTCTGGCTGAAGATAACAGGATTTTGACTCTTTGCCTTCTGTTTACCAAGCTGGAAAAATTAATCCCTTTATGAGGTTAGCATAAGTATATAGACTTGTACGCAAGTAAGCAGATGACTCTCTACACAATGTATAACAAATAATTTCACCCAGAAGTGTTGAGAGCATATCTTTTGCTTTCTTTTCCAAAGCATTTTGACATCCAAGAGTGAAAAGAGTCATGAAAGAACTAAAGGTGAAGCATAGCCCTATTTGGGCCAGCGGGTATTTGAATTAGGTAAGAATTTCTCTCCAGTCAGTGTTTTATGGCAATACATAACTTAAATGTTAGGCAATGTTAGTGAAAGGCATATGTGAACTCATAGTTGGGATGAGTCCAATCAAAATAATTATATAAAACTGATGATTTCTGAGATTAACCAGTTACTTTTGTTTTATACTTCCTGAGACTCAAAGGCATATGACATATGCTGAGGAAGCACATAAGGTGACATTTAGAGGACAGCTTTACACTTTGTTTACGATTTTTAAAAAATATTTTCATGATAAAATTAAAGCAGATGGTAGATAGAATTCTGAGGTTTTAACCTTTCTTTTCACTCTCACCTACTCTTCTAATTCCTGAAAGATTCACTAAGTTTTAAGAAAGTATGTGTCCAATTTTTGGGAGATCTTGGATTAGTTTTTAATGAACTTGAAACTCATTTCAGTGTATTGTAGGTACAGAATCAGGTTTTTGTTTGTTTTTTTGTTTTTTTTTTTTTTTTTTTTTCACAGCTTTGAACCTAGACTGGACAAAACACAAAGTCAGGCTGATTTTTGGACTACTGGTTTGAGCTGCTGTAAATGTAGGCCCTTCAACACTCTTATGAAGCATATAAAAAATTCTTATCTTTGACTTTTTCACTACAGATCAAGAAACTGAGGCAAATCCATCTTGTGATTCATTTACAGATCACAAATATGAGGCCCCTATCATAAATATAGGAGCTTTAAGCTAAGTTTAACATTTTAATTATTTGATCATTCTTCTTGTTATTTAACTTCTCGTTTGAAATTCATTGCCTAAGCAGAGCAAAGTTCATACAAGGTCTGTGTCATCAGAGACTTCATAAGAAATGGACATTTCTGCAAATAAAGATTGTTTTCAGGAATAAGAACTACCTTCTAATAATCCACTGTTCTCTGAAAGATAATAGAAAGCCTTCTTTGATCAAGAAGTACAGAATTAAAATTCTGAAGCAAATAAAAAGGGCCATTATAATCAGAAAACTGCCACTAAAATTCTTTTGTATTTGAAAAATCAAAGACCATATAATTAGACTGAGCGTTGCGAAAACTGTAGTAGTCATTGTGTGACATTCTAGAGTGAATGGGTAGTAGTAGTAATCAATACACTCAATGGGATACTGCAGTATTGAGATTCATTATCACATTGTCCAACAACCAGACTTCTTTCCCAGGTTCATATTTTCAGTTTCGCAAAGGAAAATCAGGGGCAAAAACCACGGCTTGGTGGGAAGGAAAGTATTAAAAATCTGTGAGAAGAAATGTGTACTGTGTCATAGATAAAAGAACTCGGGCAACCCTGCATGTGAAGTTCAGCCAGAACCCCACTTCAGCTCCCTAAACTAATTTGTTACATAGAAATGCGTATTTGCATTCTTAGAGAGTGACCTTCATATGTTCTCACATTATGCATGAGTGATTAAGTTGCAAAATATTTAGTATATTAAAAAAAGCCTCAACAAGTCATAGGCTACATAAATTCTCCATGCAGAGACGTACTAATGAACTCTAACATTTTTCTCATAGCAGAGCTGTTACTATGATAATCTAAAATACTAGAACTGCTATAAGAAAAAGCAAATAAGAGAGTCATCTTCAGGCATGTTTGTGCAGTGATCTTAACCACTTCTGCAGCAAATAAAACAAATTCACCCACAAAATGCAAATATCCTGGTTCACATCTCCCCAGTGTAATTTTTTTGGCTTCTCTGGAGGTATGCCTAACTGGGATGAGACAAAGCACACATCCAGTGTAGTCTGTTCAGCAAATGCAAAGAGACACTCAAAGGAAAAAGAAGGACTCGGTCCAGTTAGTGCTGTGACCTCTTGATCCAGGGGCTGCTAGGAAACTAGCATGAATTAGGGAAATGTGACGGCTGTTCTAATTAACGACATCAGCAATCAGTCTTGCTGGGCCTGTACAACATGCTAGGATTGCCAAGAACAGATTTTTTTTTTCCAGGAGTGGCTCAGGACACAGGAAGCAGAAGCTACTGCTTGGGTGATTTAGAACTCCTTTGTGAATACCTCCTACTCATGGATAACTCCTCTCCTGGCTAACAGCACCAGCTTTGGAGACAGAAGGCAAAGTAAAACTTCATTGTTGTAGATTAGAAGCGAGATCAAACCTCTTAACCTTTTATGTTTTGGAAGGAATTTCTCCAGAAAACCAACTCTCATTTTTGATAAAATTAAGTTAGAGGTGTTCCACGTAGTTTACAGAGCAATGTCGAGGGCTTGCTGGGATCTGGAGGATTACATTCTTCCAGCTCTTTCTCATTTTAATGAAATCCAATGTGTTTTTTGTAAGTAATTTTCTCCTTTTTTTAAAAACAGCTCTTAAAAAATGTTTTTCCATTTCTAAATGGAAGGTCTGGTCTATGTGGTCATGTAGGGGAGAAGATGCGTTGGCAAGAAAACTTGTATTAAAAGATGGCCTATGTCTTAAAAGAGTCTGAAAAGTCCAAATACAATCACTGCAGGCCTGCATTTCATAAAACAGGACTGCTTTGGGAAGCAACAGCTATGAAGCTAGCCATGTGTTACAGGTTTTTTAACAAGTCCTGGTATTTAAGGTGGCCATAGCAACCTCTAAGGAGTTTGAATGAAAAAGCACAGGTTGCAGAAGAAGTGCTTGAAAGAAGCTGCATGAAGCCAGCCCATCCACACATAGCAAAATCACAGGCGTAGTGCTGCTACATCCAGGTAATACAATCACTTTAACTTTCCAAGTACTGAATCCCTTCATCTTGTTATCTGAAGCATGACAGTTGAAGCAGCAAACGTACTATTATAGATTTCGTAGGCATAACATATTTCTATGACATACACGCCATATTAAATGTTAATATACACTGGCAGTAGTACTGGGAGAGTGCCCTTGAAGCTATATGATCTCCAAAGCTGCCTGGTTTAAACCAGAACCCCTCAGGCTGCAGGGCTGGAGACAGCTTGGGGTCCCACCCAGGGATTCAGAGGCAAGTGTCGAGCTTCATGTGGCTTTCCGGATGAAAAAGCAGAGCAAATAGAAGGGGAGGGGGGGGGAACAGAGGGAGCAAGAGGGAAGAGGGAAAGAATTGCGATGGAAAAGTGCAAAGGCGAGGAGCTGACAAAGTGATGAAACTGGAAACAAAAAACAGAAGAAACATGACTCAGACCTTTTTTTTGTGTACCGTTTCTGTTCTTGCTACTATTTTCTGCTGCTACATGTTCACTCACAAACATCTGTACTGAGTATTTTACTCCACTTGTGCAGATTAGCTGATGGAACTCTTTATGGTCTTTTCTGATGTCCCCATCAGCTCCTTTTTGGGCAGCACTTCCTCTCTGAATGACTGGCAGGAAAATCCTTTGCTGGAAGAATAAAAATACTTAGTATTTGATAAAATTTTTCTAAAATATTACGATAGTTATATGGAAGGTGATGTTCATCCAAACACTGAAAAAAGTTTCAAAAGGCTAGGCTGTCAAGGTGACAACAGCCATGTGGCCCTGACACTGCTGGTGTGAACCGCCTTCAGCCGAAACTGTTTATTTATTCTTTAGTTGCTACCACAATCAGGAGACCTGTCCTTGCTTAGTTGTCATTGGCAGAAAAAATGGGCAGGGGAGAAGTAAAGGCAGTTTTAGCCAACAAAAGTTTTCTCTTTTCTAGATTTAAGGATACATTCGCTTTTATCTGTTCAATACGGACCACACTGAGGTGTGTGGTCCTTCAGCTCCTGACATGCCTGCCTCTCTGCACATCCAGTGGGAAGGAGCCAGCAGAGCCCTGTTACCCGCCTTCAGGCCCAGCCTCCGATGTCTGCTCCAGCAAAGATGTTCCTGGGGCACTGCTCTGCAAACAGCTATGTGAAATGGCATTTATGTGCTGCACTGGAATGCAAGGAAAGGAGTGAGAAATCCAGGATCAAACTAAAACTGCCACCACCCTGAACCTCTAAGACTTTACTCCTCTGATGTGGAGTAGGTACATAAAACACTGGTGGTCATAGCAATTAATAGACAGGTCAAACAACAAATGTAGTTGCTTTGCATTTTGTTCAACATCATTACTTTTTGCTATATTTTTCAATTACAGTTTTAATTACAGATGAGCAGTCTAAAGCAATAACAACCTTGCTTTCTTTTTTTAAAATCTGCCTATTTGCATACATTTGTATTCCCAAAAGTTATCAAGTGGCAGATGATAGTTCTAATTACCTCTTCACTGTGCCATGCTTGTCACATTATGGTTACCTTTTTTGATGGTTCTGACCTTTTAATCAGTTGATCAAGAAAATAAGATGATCTGGGGTGCTTTGGCATCATCTCAGTAACTGCTTTGAAATAGTTTGGGTGACTGCAAGGGTAATTAGAAATATAGTAGACAATAACTGTAGAAATCATGAAAAAAATACCGGTCAGTGCTGCTTCTGTAGTGCCATTTCCACAGTGGTAAACGAAATTACTGTTAATTAGTAGTTTATTACCTTATTTAATTCTGATAATTCCAGGCTATCCAAACAATGTAGAGAAACACAAATCACATTATTTTGTTCCCCCAGCAAGGTAGCAGTACTGTTCCTGTGTCATTCATTCTAGGAATGCTGTATTTTTTCTAATGAATTAGATTTACTGCCTTGTAGCTGGTATACAGAAGTTAAAAAATTTACTTTGAGACATCAACTGTTCTCTTTCAGGGTGATTTGTGCATATATACACACATAGTCTCTAGAAAACACTACTTCTAGTGCTGTGGTAGGGTTCCTTTTTTCCTTCTTTAGGACCAGTCTGGCAAAGCAGGAGGTTGTGCCAAGCAGAAGTAGGCTTTACTGACTACAAAACCTTATAGTTCAAAAACTCCTGGCACAAGATCTCACCCAGACTACAGTTGGGAGGAAAATACAAAAACTGTGACTCTAGGGGAATACTGGGAAGTAGACCAAAATGAATTCATTTTCATTATGACTAATGCAGGAAAATGTCTCTCTCCTGGAAAGTGTTTAAGCACGTGCCGCTTTGATTTCAAAGGGAGTTGGGGGAACCTTACAGGAACAGACTTGGCAAATTTTCATCTTAAGTGTGTATTTTAATGTTTTGAAATTATACACTTGTTTTTCTTCTCTTCAGAAGCCATATAGATGGCTTTTAAAATCCTGATTTAAATCAAAACACAAGGTTAGATCCTGTCTGTGTTTATGTATATAACGGTTTCTCACTGTTTTTTGAGCATTTTATAGAAAATGAGAAAAATAAGATTCTTTAAAAAATCATTTATCTCCTCTAAAATCTACTGAAGTGAAACCACACTTACTGAAATCCTTAGCTGTTATAGAATCATAGAACATTTCCCTGGAAAAGAACTGGTTTTATTCCTCCAAAAGTCACTGGAATTTTCCTAGAATAAATGTGAACAAGATGTGATCTTCAGCATTTTTTTTCTGTAAAATCAGTAGCAAATGCCCTTTATGTTTCACAGTGCCAAAGCACGCATTTCAGCTATTGTCTTTTAAAGTTTTTGTTACCTTTCTTAAACTCTGAATAGAATATATTTTCTAGTCAGCAGCTTTCCTGTCATCTTCATATGGCTTTCTTCACCAAAAACTGCTGAAAGTCTGGTCTTCCCCTGCTCAGACAGATTTTCTTATTATTCCAGTGCAAATGAAAGAGTAGGAACTATTTTGCTCGGTGTTGTTCTGCTCCTTCTCTTTCTTCAGGTCTGGGCTGGACAATTCCTGAAGCAAGCATGGCAAGGAACAGGCAGCAGGTGACTGTCAGGATCTGTTGGTTTACAATGCAGAGTGATACAAAAATCAGAAGCATGACTGACTTCCAAGGATCCTGACACTCACTGTTCTTCTCTCTCTATACTGCGCTCTCTCTTACATTCATGAGCTATTGAATCAAAGGTGCTTTTCGCAGTGACTTACACAGAAGAAAGGCCCGGGTACAGTCAGAATCAGTCTAGATCCTGTACCACATCTCTTGCGGCTCTGTGCTTTGGCTAACTCAAGTCTTTCCATTCAGTGCAGTAGATTTCAAATTAGGTCCTAAAAGATTCTGTAGCCTCATGTGGCCAAAATGTTACAATCTTCTTCAGAAAGCTGTCATCAGGTTGTAAAGGGAGCTGCAGCACAAAGTTTATTTTTATATAGTGTAATAAAAGGAAAATAAAAGTTTAAATCTGTGCGAGGAAGTAAGGCTAAATATTGAGAAAACGATCGGTAGCATACAGTAATCCCTATAGTCCCTCACTGCTGCCGTTGACCAGTATTTTGTTCTACAGGATCATAGCTTTTCACTATAAACCTCAATAATGAATAAAATGAGATAAACTGAACCATAAATTGCTGTTTTAGCACTAGAATTTAATGACCCTTCAATAGGTGGGATTCTGGATCTTAATAAAAATCTGTAAGCTAAAGCTGTGGTGTTACAAAAGAGTTGAATTCTCCCTCCCAATTTAGTACTGTGAACTACACAGTTTGAACTTTTCCCTGCATTCCATTTTAGAAAATATTAAATAAAAAGCTAGTATTACAATGTCTGAAAAAATCATTAAAATTTATTAGCCTGAAAATAACAACAAAAACCTAGAGAAACTATTGATCCCTGAGAAATTTTGTGGATGTGTGTTTGGGAACAGCAGAAAAGTTGAAAGCTTAGCTTTACATACAGTGTAAATTCACTAGATCAAAAATTTCATTACTACAAATTAAAGTTTTGTGCACTTCTTACATTTTACCTAAAGATGCTGTCAGATGTCTGAGCTGTATCACTTGGGCAAAACACTGTATCTTCACTTTTCTTGTGATTTTTAAGTAGGTGTTTTAAATTTTTTGCTATTGTTTGAAAAAGGTAATAGATAATGAGCAAAGCATCCTTGCTTATATTCCCTCCCTCAGCTAATACCGCTGCAGATTAACATAGATTGCACTAAAACAAATGATCCTCACTCTAAGCTGTCACTTGCTGAATAGGTGAGTCGGTGTGCGTGTTTGCATGCAATTAATTCATAAGACAGCTAAAAATACCCAGACAGATCTTTGAGATGCAAGATGTGGAAAGCATCATAAGACACCATAAGAGAGTTTATTTGGTCATGAATGACTGAAATTAGTCCAGTACCTCTTTAACACATGACCTTAATGTCCATTGTTTCAATGTGCCAGGCATTCAGGTTGTAGTGCAAAGACGTGAATGTTATGCTTCTGTAGCAGAATGATGAGTCGATTTATGTGAATTGGAAGACAGTTCCTTCAAGTGTTAGTGCTTCAGTAAACCTTACAGTTGATTTTCACTACTGAGTTGGCAGTTTGAATAAGTTAGTATTTTAAAAAAACTAAATGAATAATCATTAAGTTGCTAGTTTAAATTCAGTTCAAAGGTTTAGTTTAAAAGACAGTGAGTTTTGAATAAAATACAAGTGCTGTTAAAGTTGGCTGCAAACACTCTGCGTCATCAGCATGATCTGGAGTGAATGCTACCCTTTGATTAAAAAACAGCCCTTTTTCTCTTGAACCCAATGATTTCTATTGGCCTGACCCAGGCAGCTTGTGCTATTTATTCTACGTCTTACCTAACTAGCATCAGTCATTCTGTCTAAATCACTGAGGAGATTTAGATTTCTTGTATGGGGAAGAAAGGCACAATTCAGTTTTTTTGCCTAAAGCTCTTTTGCCAACTGACTGAAACTACTAAAAATATGAAATTTGAAAATCTGATTAAAAAACCAAAACAGTTTTATATTTCCTTTCCTGGAAATGTCTAGAAAAATACGACCAGTGTGTTATGATTCCATTATCTGGCTAACAGTCCATTTTATTGCACAGCAAATGACCATAATTTGTATTTCCATACATTCACAGGTTCTTTTTTAAAATTTATGTCTGATTTATAATCACTGCCATGTGTTTCAATGAAGCTAGATTATTTTTCTAGCTTTAACCAATTTTCAAACCTCTATGCTTGTGTATAAAGAGTTTTGCACTTCGATAGAGTTTGGTTTGCGTTTTTTTCTTTGGAGATGGCATAGTCTGCTATTAATAGCTGTCAACGAGTGTAATTACATCCTTCCTTACAGCTGAAATGTTTGCAGAACTGGCATACGATATTTTGAAAAGTGTGCCTTTTGCTGATTGAAATAGTAAAAGTTTATCTGGGCATAGGGACTGTGATTTCTGTGAGAGGAAGCAGGGCCAGTTCTGAATGACATTACTCATTCAGGAAACCAAATAGGCTTTGGGGGTTATTTACATGAGAAAGAACTGCTCCTTACATGGGGGAGGATTATAAAAAGAAGTCTACACAGACTCAAATCCTGACATGTCTGACATGTTGATTAAGGCCTTTTATGAGCAGAGAATTTGGTTTCAGCTTCCTACTAACACATTAGGTGTTATTAGCTACTCTGGAGTTCTACAAGCAATGCTTTGGGAAAAAAAGGTGGATATTTGCTTTGCTCAGTGTCTTTTCAGAGGGAAAAAACATGTTTTATAAAAAGCAGTCTGGAGCTCTACTTATAATTGAAAGAGTCTTCCAGTAATACAGCATGTAAAGGAACTGCAAAACCACTACCTGCACAACTCTTTGGAGTGGCACCAGAACAACTTTGTGTTGCCCATGCTGAGGTGCTGGAGACTGAGTGGCACTGTGCTGGGTATAGCAGGACGTGCTGTCCTTTCAGTATTATGAAATAATTCTCCCTCAGCTGGGAGGTGGGCATGAGAAGCACAAAAGTAAGACAGGGATGTCTGAGTGCAAGCGAGGACTTCTGTGTCCAAACTGAAGTGGGCTTAACATTTTGTCTGGGAGAAGTCTCCTACTAATCCAAGTGTGGGCAATGTTGCCCCAGAGACACAAACACAACCAGAATAGGGCTTACTGAAGACAAGCTGTAGCTAGCAGGCTAGGAGACAGCTGTGATTTCAACAGATGGTTTGACTTGGTCTCTTTGAACCACCTCCAACATAACCATGAAAAAGGATACTCTTGGCAGACCCTGTAACCGAGACTGGTCCCTCAGGGCTTTTTGGTTATGCCAAGAGCCTTGCAGCAGCATGGAAAGGGAAGCCAAAGAAGTGGCTGGTATCCATCCTTGTTCATCTTCTGTGTGTTGTGTGGGTGACAGCTCCAGCACAGTTTCACCCTTCTGAGCAGGCACTCTGGAAAACACGGGCACTCTGCTCTGGGGAGTAAATAAACTTATCTTAGGGCTAGAAAATACACCTAGGCATTTTCCCCAGAATGTTTCATCCTAATAAGATGTGGGAGTCCTAAGTTTTCAGGAAGGTATTTAGGGAAGAGGAAACAGGAACAACAATGCTAAATTTTTCTACCTCCAGAATTCAGCAATGCTAAAATTCTTCTACCTCCAGAAGTCTGGCGAAAAGGGAGATGTTATAATTCTCAAGGGCACTGATACAACTAAGCTGGTACCTTGGTTAGATGGGCCAAAGCAGTCATATTTAAGAAGCTCATGCACAGCTCACTGGTTAATGCACTAAGCTAGTTGTATACACAGGCTTATTACAGCCTTTCCTGTCAGAGCAATTTACAGCCCTGATGAAAAGTGCCAACTGTAACATACTATACATAGGCAAACTGGAGTTTCAGTGGCCCATTATTCAGTGACCTCAAAACTGATGTCTATTGGAATAATGAAAGGCATTTCTTGTAAATGAGGGATAGTTTCTGACCTTCAACCTAAAGCCAAGAACTGCTCTCAGCAACTGATTGAAAGTATGATCTTCTCGACAATATTTGCTAGAAGCAGAAATAAAGAGGTGATGGTATGACAGAGTTCAAGGCCAGCAGCTTTTAAAGGAAGGCCTGTTTTGTTGGTCTGATTTGAGTTTGTGCTTTTATGAGTAAATATTAAAAAGGGGATTCAGACCCAAGTTTAAACGAAAAGTTGCAAATGACTGGGTCTCACTGCAGCTTAAGAGAAAAATTATCTGCTCAAATACCAAAGACTTCTAAATATTCGGTTCTGCTATGCATATCATACGTTGTTTTGAAGCAAGAATTGCTTATTTAGAAAAAAGTAGTGATAGACCAGAGAGACTTGAAGAAGGAGGAGAAAACAGATCAGGTGGTCAGAAGGAAAAAGGAAGGAATTAAAAGAACTGTATACGTAGAAAAATGTAATGATGATTAATGACAGTAGGAAGACACGATGATATACACACCTGAATTGTGTGTCTTTTTTCCTCCTTGAGTCTTTATGGACAAAAAGCAATATCACAATAGGATCAAAGCCTGAAACTTTAAAATATTCAATGGATAGCACTGCTACACCCATTGCTATGCCTCCTGGGATCCTGACAACAGGTCTGTGCTAACTCATTTTCCTGTGAAGTTACTCTGCAATACAATTCTAATTAACAGTTACCATATTATGAAAAGTGTCAGGGTGTCATGATGTAAGACTGCTAGCCAATGTCATTGACAGAAGCAACTCTACCTCCTCTCCATCACTGGTTGTTATTGCCTCCACACCATCCTCTCCTCCCAGTGACACAAATGTTTGGTGTGGTCAAGTGGTGAATGGAATGTAAAGGACAATCCAGACCACAATGAAATGCCAGCAGAGTAAATGGAGTCATGCCCCATCATTAGCATCCTTACACACTGTTTCTTTCAATCCTTCACAGTGTCTAAAGAGCAACATACCCCTGGTTAATACACCTAGAATCAAGTTACATTTTGCATTTGATTCCTGTGCAAACTCAATGGGATGAAAAGCAACATGCAAGGAAGCAAGCTTCAGTGGGATAAAAAGATAAAGTGGTGATGATGCAGTACCTCCTAATAAGAATAAGAGAGTACTATCTTTATTCCAACAGCAAAGAGAAGCAAACTTCTGGATATGAAAATAAGGTTTACCACCCTATAAAAACTCATAAAAATCTGCCAAGATAGGTTGTAACTGTTTTTTACCCAAAATATACAGGGAACAGTTTTGAACCAGAGAAGACACTGTGAGTAGGCATCATAGGTTCTGCTAAATTACAGCCTGAACTCTGCCTTTATTGAAATGGGAACCTGAGCAGATCTTCTCTGACCAGTGACCTTCATCTGGCTGTGGCCACCCAAATGCACGTTGGTTTGGACTGAACAGAATTTAAGAGGAATGTTCACTCAGAAATTCTTGAATGTTATCCATTAGGAGAAGAGCATTGTGAAGATGCTTCATATGCTTGAATATTCTTGTTCCAAGCAAAATCCAAGCTTGTTCTCTGAAATCTTCCAGATGGAGTGAGAGTGCTATGTTCAGGCAGCTCTGCATTGTGCATGCACACCGCTGGGCCTGACAAAAACCCTCTCTATTCTCTGTTATTTCTTCACAAAGCCCTCTACATTCCCTGTGCTGCTTTCCTGCCCTGTGTGAAAGGACAAGGGCAGGTGAGGGCCAATAATGCTGCTGACTTGAGCATCAGCCTGCTATCCTCTAGAGCAGGCTGTGGTATGAGGGATGGAATAATGAATCTGCACTCAAGACTGTGACAAAGACAGAGTTTTCTCCTAAAATGAAGAAAGCTGAGGCCTCAGCTTGTTCTCAGCTTACAAAAACGTTGATCAGACCAGTTTTGTAACCCTCTAGAATGTATGCAATGGCTTTGACACAAACAGTCATTCTGAGCCTATGTACTTCAGTGAGAGATAAGAACAAATCATAATACTTCAGCTCAAGCTGTGAAATTTTTTGTAGCTTTGAGACTTGTGATACCTGTAGCCAAGTGAATGAAGCAAACTCTGAGGACCTGATTCTGATCTTCTGCTCACCACTACACACCCCAAGTCATTTATGGTATTACTTAGGAATACAGCAATCTTGAGGGAAGAACTTGGACACAAATAATTGTAGTTAATAGCTGAGTTTTTAAACTATAAAGTTACAGCTAACTTTTTTGATAAATTCTCTCACGCTTTCTTATTTTTTCCTCCTCATTTGACAAGCTAAGCAACAGTTACATGTGTCCCTGAGAAGTGTGATACTGTCATTTTGCTTCTTTCCTTTTTTTTCAATTATTACGATTATTGCTAGCCTCCATGAGATATTTAATCAAGTACAAATACAGTAGCAGTGTCATCTTAATAGGTACAAGTCATTTTACACTGGAGCAAGACACTGTCTATGCAGATGTGCAGAAACACATAAGCATAAGTTATGTCACATACGTGTTGCAATTCTTTACCTCTGAGTGAATAAACTGCTAAAGCAACCAATAGTAGTCTGTGGTTCATGTAAAGTCTGGGGACAAAGAACAAGGCATTACAGCAAAACTAATAGCAAACTCGAATATTTTTGAACAACCTAGCCCCCTAATATTTCCTATGGAGATTTAATTTTGACATTCCACTGACAGGTTTTTCTTCTAAGGTGCTGTACAGCTAAGTAAAGCTCACATGAACATCTGTTCATGACTATAAAAATTTATAGTGACCTGTGAATTTGAAATTTTAATCAGGTAACATTTCAGGTTATAACTTTTAGATTAAAAAGAAACAGCTCAGCATTGTAAATGAAGTAATGTTGGCAGAATAACTGGAGCAAAACTACCTTTTTTTTTTTTTTTAACCTTAAAACAAAAAACATATGGGATTGATGTTAGCTAATGCCATTTTCTCAGGGTACAATTTTATACATCTGTTACTGCAATAAAGAAAACAGTTCTTTAGTAAGATGCATCTGCTGGCAGAAATTTTTCAGAAATTAATATTAGCATATAAACCTGATCTTTTACTCATACTCATTCTTTCTATTCCAAATGTACCTCTCCTATTTTTCAGCTACCTCCTGCTATTTTGCTCCATTCTGCCTATGGCTTCTCTGATAGAGAACCATACGGAACCCAGTCCTCTTTGCACAGCTAGCCCCATCTGTCTTACTATGGAGATTCAGGCTATGTCTTCACTGTCAAAAAAACATTTTTTTTTTTTTTTACAGTGAGATAACTGGATGCATTAGCTAGCTTTCTGTCAAATCTTAATGGAAAGGAAATTTTTGACCATGATGGAAGTAGGTGAGGTCAGGCTGTAATATTAACCTCACCTAGTTACACAGTGGTAGCAAAAAAAATTTCTCATGTCTTGTCTCTGTTAGGATCTTAAATTGAGGCAGCTAATGTACATTAGTTATTTGTCTCTAAGATAACAACCTGTTTTTGGAAGAAAATTTAAAGAAAAATGGTAAAGGCATTATTTGTTTAAAAATATAATTGCAAATTCATTGGTGTCATACAGTTCTTAATCTTTGTATCTGCCAAGTTATGAGATTCAATAAATTGAAAGCGTTTTCTAGCTACTGCTTCCAACGGTGTATTTCAGCTCTGTTTTGACTTCGTGTTGGCACAGAACAAATGCACAACACAGGAAGCTTTGATAAGTGCAGGCCATTAGTGGCACATAGCAATGGAGAGAATTACAAAACCTTTTACTTTTTTGCATGTATATTTTTCTATATCTTTTATTTAGTGTCTTTCTCATGCATTTGAATCTCAAGAAGTTGAACTGCAAGGAGTCTCTGTCACATGGAATTTACTGTAAGATTTTCGCTGGCTTGATTACTTTGCAGACATGTATGTGAAAATGTTTATAATGATTTCAAAAGCCTGTTGACTGAACTTTGGGAATGATCTCTTTATCAAAACTAGATGACACTATATAATCTAGAAAATTATTATATCACCCTTTATTAAATGTATGTTAGTTCTAAAAAAATTGTTGCTTTTACTCAGCCATTGCTCCAGCTCAGGTTAGGTCCTGGTCAGCTAGCAATGCTTTAAAAAGACAAATTTTTCATCTTCAGATGCATTGTTGCTAAATTATATGTTATGGGAAGAAATAGCAAGACAACAGACAAAATTATTCTGAATTTACTTCAATCACCATGTCTAACTGCCATTTTTTGGCCAACTTTCTCGCTTATAAAAACTCCCACAAATATTTCAGGTATATTTTTCATATATTACAGTAATATAAATGAAACTTTTGTGACACTTCTGCTTTTTGAAAATAAAAAAAAAAGTGTATTTTCTTCCATTCGAGACTTTACTTTTTTTCTGTAAAGTCAGGTAATGTATCCAGGAGTTGAAATCAAGCTTCCAACTTCACTTCCAGATTTTCTCCATCTCTTTTTCAAGCTCTTTCTTATACATGTCTTTCATCTACACACTTGCTCAAAACTACTTCTGTCGCATACTCAAAAAGGAGGAACAAGAAATGCAGACTTAATCTGCTTTCAAACTTTTCCAAAACAGAACAGCCAGAGTTCAGGCGAGGAACAGCAACTTATTGCTCCAGCAGAGAAGTCTAATGAATGGGAATGTAAAAACAGGAAGTTCACTACATCCATGGGTGGAGGCAAAGAGGTGCTCTTCAATACCTGTATGTCCTCAACACACTCTGAGAATACAGTATGAAGAACAGCAGGGCTAAAAGGAAAAGGTTAATCTTTTATAACTTTTGCAGATGAACTGCTTGAAATTACTGGTCATATTGATGGAGTATAAGACAAGTGGATAAGTTTTTATGTATTTCTGCATTGTAGTACAAGTGATCATTCAGGCTTAGCACACAGAACACTGCATGCTAACTTGAATGACCCAGAATTGTTGCTGTAGCTGGAATAATATAAAAACAACTGCCGTAATAAACTGTGCAATAACAACACAAATTTAGCCCAGCTGAAAAATGAAAGTGAATTGCAAAACTGGATGGTATATTTGCATAGGCATGAGCTCCATAAAGCTTGAGTTCATGTGCATCAACTGCCATGTTCTTAAATGGATGAAAGTTTCAAGGCTGATGGTGTGGAAAAGTGTGTGCTTAAGTAACAAAACAGCCAGTGAAAAACTGGTGCCAGTTGCAAGAGCTGACAACTGTTCGCCGTTCTTTAAATGCTAAAAAGAGAAATCCATGAATGAGAGGAATCCTGGAAAGCCAGAGGCATGGGCAACGAGCAGGCTTTGTCTGGACTCCAGAAAGCATGAAGACATGCAAGTTCAGCATGGCAGCTTGGAAGGTATCCAAGAGCTGGGGGCAGGGGGAGCTTGACCAGGGTTGTGTTATCCATGCATCATGTATTATTTTTTATGATGATAAGCTACTTATGTAGGCTATATGTCTGCAAAGACTTTAATTCCCTTTAATTTGAATACAGTAAGGTATTAAGTTTATACCATGTGTACTTGCAGAACAGGATTTAGCTCTGCCGGGCCTCTCACATTACCATTATGCAAGCATACTGCAATTAGTCTTGAATGACTGAAAAGACCTTTCAAGAACTCTGGAGTGTGGTAACAAAGTGGGAAATACTCCACAATAACTAACAATTCATTTTCCTAACACTCATTCTGATAGCTTTAATTTCCCACTCCCTGAACAGGGATCAAACAAGTATCTTTGCACAAAAAATTGCAGCAGAGCTCCCTATATGTCACAAAAATGTATACAGCACTGCTCAGCTCTTTTTCCATTTGCAAATTCTGTTGTACTAAAAGAAGTCTTCTGTGTATCCCTAATTACATGCTTCTCAAATCTAAGTAGCTTGAAGAAAATAAAACTGAATGTTAAGGTGGTACAGTAATTGATACTACCTTTAGCTAATGAAAGTATTTGATCTAAGAGCCAGGACTGACTCCGATGTCTTAAGGAAATCATAGAATGGTTTGGTTTGGAAGGGACCTTAGAGATTACCTAGGCCCAACCACCCCGTGCTATGGGCAGGGACACCTCCCACTAGACCAGGTTGTTCAAAGCCTCATCCAGCCTGGCCTTGAAATGTGTACTGCTATTTTCAGTAAAAGAGATATAAAAGTGTTCCTATATTCACCTTACTCCCAAGATCCTCTAGTTCCTTATCAGAAGAAAAAACGTTATATCACTTGCAGTTGGGAAGAGAGGAGAGGAATGGAGAGGGGAGGTGAGGAGAGGAAAGAGGGAGGTTGATGTATACAATTGGAGACACCTAACATGTAATTACTGCAGGAGAAATTTCAAGCTACCTAATCTTGTTTGAAGACTTTTTTTTTTGACCTTCCTTAGTATCTGCATTAATTCTGTTCATGTTTACTTCTAGCATTAGCAGTTTAATCCTCCACTTACACCTGCATGTGGCACTGAAAGACACTAAGCTGTACCCTGACAACATGTTGGAATAAGAGCTTCCTACTGTGCTACATCTTGACACAGAAAAAATATTATGGCTGTTATCTTAAGTCAGGACAAGTTAGGGACTGAGAAAAAATAACTGCAATAAAAGGATGAGATAAATGACAGAAAAAAACACTTTTTTAAAAAAAACTGTAGTTTTAATGCAGATGAAGAACATTAGTGTGAAATGAAAGGACATATGAAATAAAGTTCAGTGACAACTGGTCATGCAGGCATGTGACAAAAAGTCCTAAAAAAAAGTAGGAAGTATGGACAACTATTTTTGACTACATAAGATATCTCCTAGTTCAAAATAGGATGGTAATTTATATTCCAGTAAATCTCTACTAGAAATAGCAATATTTTGGATGCTTTTCAGAAGCAGTAGACTAGTCTGACAATAAAGGGAGCAGCCAACAAAGTATTCTGTACATCACCAGGTTTTCATCAGAGATAAATCAGGCATCTCATCAACATTCTCCAAGTTTATTCTAGATGTAACCAGTCTTGTGATTCTGATGAATCTGTTTTTAGTGATGATCAGTGATTCTACACAAACTCACAAACATGTGCACAGTCACTTACTCTGTGGTAATTCTGCAGGCCATACATATATGTGGATTTGTCACAATTAATTTGTTTCACAGTATTAAACCATAAATGGATGTATAATTTGCTGTAGATGTTATGGCAGCTCCCAGAATTTGGTGGACTGTAAAGATTCATGACAGTGTAATATAAACTACAGAAAATAAATTCACAGCCTTAGAGATAAAACAGTGGTGAAATGTCTTAAAAGAAAATTGGGTTTGAGTCAGTGAATACTTGTACATTTCAGAGTTGAGGCAACAGACCCACAAAAGGCTAACTTGCTCCCAAGAGCAGGAGATGTCCCTCTCTGGTGCTCTGCATGCAACTTCAACCTGATCTGCAGGAAATATAATGCTTCCAGTCAATCTCTATACTCAGTGTTTGCCATGAAAAATCTATTCTTGATAAACTTCAGAACTCTGTAAGGTGGGCACAGAAAGCACTGTGTAGAGGGCAGAGGCTCTTTGTGTTGAAATCGGCATATACCCTAAGGGAGCAATTCAGCTGCTTACACATGGTTTCTAGTACCATTTTTAAAATGGCTATTGTGGTCCCTTTGGACTTGTTCTGCTGCTCCAAACAGATGGGGGACTCCTGGTAGTCCTGAGTCATACTATATTGCCCCGCAGATGTCTCAGATACCTGAAGATGTCTAAATCAACACTAAGTGCCTACATTTTGTTTAGGTATGTGAATAACTCTCTAAGTAACTGGAAAGCAGAATTTTTCCAAAGAGCTTTTTCCTTTTGAAATCAAAATCCCTTGGCAAAGAAAAACAGTCAGCCTCATTTCTCGTGTAACTTCATCTCTTTCCCCCTTGAATTGTGAAAACTTTGAAAATGGAAAAACTAAGTAAACCAAGGAGGAGGTTATTGCTATGGCAAAATAAAGATACAAAACCATATAGAAATACAGTGTGAGGAAACAGGAACTTTGCTTCTTTAAGTGCTCTTAGGTCTTAGAGAAGCTCTGCAAAAAGGTTGTAGCGTTGCTGTACAAAAGCCATCTTGAATTATGTGAACCAAATTCAGGAAGTGTCTTCTACTAGAGTATTTTTCTGAGGTTCAACTGCATTTTACACTTGAAAAGAAGGAAAAGAAACAGAATAAAGTGCTAGGTACTCTCATGAAAATGTAGAGGAAAAAGACCAGACTGTACAAGCACTGGTGATGCTAACTTCAGACCTTCACTTGGGTTATAAAGAAAGTCTGACAACTCATGTGTCATGGTGATACTGGGGGATTAAATGCACAAAATCTTTCACACAATTTTCAACAGCAGGAAGTTACCATCTGAGTGTTCTTCCCCATTCAGGGGGAACTGTCTAAGGGATGGACATGGAGGGTATGAGCATACTCTGCTTCAACTTGGACAGAATGACTAAGAATGCCAGGAAAGAGAATTCATAAGAAAACAATGAATTGTCTATTCCTGTCCCGAAGGCTGAACTATTAAACAGCACTACTAGTTTTTGTTGAAGATGCAGCAAAGGACCAGCTCATAGTTGTGGAACTGATTACAAACACATGAAGATCATTCTACCTGAAAGCAACCCCAAAAATCTCCATAGAGGAAGTTTAAAACAAAACAAAACCAAAAGTGCTTCAAGGTGTGGGTGGAAAACTAAAAATGCTGATATGTCCAAAAGTGTCTGAGATTGGTACTGAAATATGTCAATTTGTGACAGCATTACAATGCCACATAATCTTGGCTCCTTCACTAGCCTGTTAGAGCCATTTTCTCTCTTCTGAAGTTCCATTAGCAGAAGGTGTATCTGTATAAATGGAATGCTTCTACTATTACATTATGGAGGAGAGTCCTGATCTCAGTAGTTTCAAAATTTTACACAGAGCTCTGGTGAGAAAATAACCATAACAGTGACATATGAAAAGAAGAGATTTCACAGGTGCATACCATCTAAATAAGGTGAGATGGATAAAGACAAAAGTGGGGTGCTGTGATAACATGATTTCAGGATGTGACAATGACTGCTACAGTCACGTGCAAGTAGTACATCAAAAGACTTTTTTTACAGAGGATAATTAAGAAAACTGTCACAGGAAAAAAGCACAAAGGAGCTTGCTTCTATGTAACTACCAACTGCTGGTGAAAGTATGAAAAAGAATGATTGAGCAATAACTGGTGATTTCCCATTAA
This sequence comes from Pterocles gutturalis, assembly GCF_000699245.1. Classification (NCBI taxonomy): domain Eukaryota; kingdom Metazoa; phylum Chordata; class Aves; order Pterocliformes; family Pteroclidae; genus Pterocles; species Pterocles gutturalis. The sequence continues at coordinate 23,407 of NW_010097683.1, read as the reverse complement.
AAGATTTGAAACCAAAGACCAAACTCCTCATGTTGGACAAAGAGGAAAGCAGAAAATAATGTGCAGGAAAACATCCCCTATAGCTGCATTCAAGATGGGTACATACAGGTAAAGACAGCATTTGTCAAGAGTAATGAAAAGGTATGGTAATCGATGCAGGGTGGCAATGAGCCTGAGATTTTCACATTCATGTATGTGAAATGGAAGTGAGAATTTAATATTTCTAAGAAGAAAATAATGGTTTGGAATAATGTGCCTGAGTGATGAATTCCTTTACAGAAGCACCAGGAAAGAAAAACTAGACAATAGGATCAAATGTGAGATGTGTTTATGTCATGCTGAGGCTGAGATGAGCACCAGATACTGTTGTGGAAACATCAAAAGACTGCCTGAGCTTTTGGTTTGAAGGCAAAGAGGCAGGCTGTGAATGGAGAGAGAGAACAGTTGGCACAGAGATGGTGGCTGTGTTTGTGCCTCAGGTATGATGAGCAAGGAGAACTGAAGGGTGGCAGTGAAGACTTTTGTGGAAGAATAAGAAAGTAATGATGGAGACCGTTGCAAAACTCATTGAATTCATAGTACAGAGGTATAAAAACATGGAAAGGGCAGAAGGAGGGAAGCACAGGGGTGGCAGATTCTGGACTTGTCAAGGAAAGAAGATAAAAACATTGCCTCTGGGATTTAAGTTGAGAAAAATGGTGAAAAAGAATGCATAGCAGGTAAGGAAAGAACTACAGATGGTAGGGGTTTAGAGACAACGAGAGAAGGAAAACCAGATAAAGCATCCATGTTTTCTGGATGCTTTAAAGATACTTAACATTGAAGCATCTGTAGTTCATTTTATGCTGTGAGTTAAAAGAAAGAGAACAAAAAGCTGAAGAGGACTCCAAGGGAGAGACGAAACAGTAAAAGCCTAGCTGATGAAAGATAATGGAACCAGCAGGAAAGAGGGTTACATGCTAAAACAAGCAAGGCATGGCTTGAAGCAAGAAATCTTTAGCAGGAAAGTGGTAAAAAAGGAAGAAACACAATGAGAGCTATATGTTATATTACTTTGCATTCCAGAGTTATTCAAAACCATGTAATATGCAGAACCAGAGAGGAACAGTGGGATTCAGGTTATTCTGGAGACAAGAAGTTAGTCAGAGCTGCCTGCTCAACTGGTACTACTTCAAGCTATGATCATCCATAATGTTAAGAACAAATGAAAGACCTTGCCCTTGTATTGAACAGCCAGGTCAGAAATGTTTCTGTGGTAAGTACAAATGACCATCCCTTAAAGCCTCTCTGCTGTGCTATATATCATGAATTAATCTTTTAATTTTTCATTCATTATTATGTCTCCGTAAGCACTTGTGTCACTATGAGGATCTGCCATATGGTGTAGCTTTGGCACCAGCTGGTTCTCCAGTTATTAATAGATAAGGATCTGAAAAGTCTTCCAGTAAGATACATACAGATGATTTAACAGCTGCTGAAGAAGGGCTAACAAACTCATTCAAAATTTGATGTCGTTCTAAAATATTTGTATAAGTATGAAAAGATAATTTAAACAAAGTTTTTTAGAAAACTGGTGAATATTATTGTCAAAGCTGCAAAAATGTAAGCAACTCACTTGTGTCTACCCTCCATGAGGCTCTAAGATAAACCAAAAAAGGTATAAGACAAAAAGCTGAGAGAGGCTGTTCTAACTATGGATTTGGACATCATGGTAATCATGAACAACAGAGTTAGATGATCCAAAGTGAGGACTGGAAAGAGCATTTTATGGGTCACTGTCCTGCTACATGTGATAGACTCCCTTCCCCCCTCTTTTATTAGTGTGTGTGTGTATGTTCATGTGAGTCAGTCATATAACAAAGCCAATGTCAATTTTGACACTTCAGAAAGTAAGAAATGGAGAGGAAGAGGTTAAAAGTTAGAAAAATCAACAGCTATTTTGGTGCTGCAAGTTGACTTAGATAAAAGCAAACAGTTAAATAGAAACCAATTCAATTCAAACAGACACTTTTGACATTTAAACGAAATTTCCAAAGCATGTACTGTGGTTAAACAAGGAGTGTGGCTAGCTTCCAGATACATATGGTAATTGTGAGGAAGCAGTTCTACTGATGACAATCAAATCTGGCAAGAGAATTTTGGGCCCATGAACACAAGAAAAAACCAGGGCCCTTTGCATAATCTATGTCATCTTCACTCTTTGTCTAAGAACTTTTCCTTTTCCCTACTTTCCAGCTATGTCTTTCTGTAACACTCCCTAACTTTCCTTCTAAATACACTTCTCTCCTTGATTGCGTTCTCTCTTTGATTGATTGTTTCAATCTCCCCTTTCCACATCATTCTCTTTCTATTATGCTTCCATTCTAACCTCCATCATTCTCTGATATGCAGATAGACTAGAAAAATACTGCATAGCAGTCTTGCAAAGATCATCTGAATCTCCTTGCAGTCTCTGTACTTGGTGGAGCTACAAATACACATTTAACAACTGCAATCAATAGGACAGCTATCAAAAAGTTGACACTGATTTTTATTTACACCTGAAGAATTTAGTCTGTTTTTAAGTCTTGACTCTTCACAAATAATATATGACAAATGCTTAATGATTGCTGGTATATGAATGCATTATGCCTTTACCAGTGTTACAAATAAGTCTCCAAATATAGCGTAACTAAACAAAAGTCCTGCAAGGTATTTTTTCACTTTCTGTTCCTTTCTATGATAACTGTCACCAATTTCATATTATACACAGAAGTAAAGTTCAGTATGTGCCTCTACAGTATAGCAGCTAATTTTAAAAATGGAACAAAACTAGGCAGTGTCCAGAACAGTGTTGCTAGGAGCAGTCTGCAATCCAAGATGGTGAAAGGCAGAACAAAGAGATGAGACTTTTATCCTACCCTACAGGAGTTAAGACTGGCTCAGATGAATCTCCAGCTGCACTGAATCCTACATTCAAGGGCTCTCTCAACAGAATGCATCTTGTTCCTGCTAATTCTGCTCACTGAACTGAAAGCCAAATCCTCTTTTCACTGGAAAGAGAGAGGTATTACCAGAAAGAGCTGTAGGAATGTGGATCAGAAACTTGAATTAAATCCCAGACTGACTTAGCATCAACTAGAGAGTTGGGCACAAGAAAAAATTTCTCTGTGGTCTGCCCTTGCTTTGAAGCCTTAGGAGTTTCTAGACAATTCTATAGCAGTAATAGGTGTAGAGTTGTTTAACTGTCTGCTCTGGAAGGGATTAAATCACAATTTTCACTAGCTAGATATAGGTATAGAAAGACCAAAGGAGTCAAAAGAAATCCAGAATGCTTTGAGATTACTTTCCTAATGCACAGAGAAACAAATACACCCTCATACAAAAGGAAAGTCAATATCCATGTAATTTCATCCACTTGCTAGTCAACATCACCTTATTCAACTTTAGACTGAACACAAGGCAATCAGTTGTGGCCATCCACTCTTCCTCACTGAAATCAGCAGTAAATGTGTTCTCACTCAACAAATATCAAAGTGCAATATAAAAGCTAACAGAAGACACTATTTTACCAATTTCTGACATTTTCCTGGGCATTTTACAACCTATAAAATGATGCTGATTGAATTTCTAGAAAAAAAGTCTCTTTCTAGAAGTGTTGAATTAGTTTTTATAAAGGATAATGTGTAACATCAATGAAACGAAAGGATATTTATCTGAGAGAATACATTATAAATAAAACCAGTCAGAAATAGTTTCCAGTATGTCAGTGAATTTAAGGTCTTTTGTATGTCAGACACGGAAGTTGATGCTGGAGGGACCATTTAAGAGGAAGATTTAGCTACCATAATCAACACCTTGAACAGAATGGCCCAATAAGGCATATCCTAAAGATGCTTACTCTAAAGATGACCATATGTTTCCTTAAATCTTTTCATTATGACATCCTGGCACTGTTGCTGTTTGTTTTTTCTCACTAAATCTGAGAATGATACCATGTTGATGCTGTTCAATGTGCATGTAGCTTCTGATGCAAATCCATACTCAAACCACTCTACTGAAGAACAGCCTTTCAAAACTGAAGATACTCTCTTTTGATTAGAATAAGCCTTTCAAGACTCCATCTCAATCTGTGATTTTATCCATACACAATAGCCCTTTCTAGAAAGTTATGTCCAGATATTCATCTAATTTCCCAAATGCTGTTGGAAAATAGTTTCAAAATGAAAATTTATTCTTCACATTTAATCCACAGACAACTGTAATTTATAGGTGGGCTACCAAGGTACAATTGGCAAGTACTTAACCCGTGATCTGCCAAATAATAGCACACAGATTGTGTGAATATGTTTATAGCTGTTTCAGCTGAAATCAGATCCTTAGTTTGTCAGCCATCACCATCAATTTCACAAAAAGTCCTATTTGAGCATGTTCTTATGTTCTGCTTGTCTGTGTAAAAACTTAAGTGATCCCTTCATGACTATCAAGGCATCAGAAGATGGGAAATACCAATATACTCTTTTTAAAAACCCAGAGAAAGCTGGAGCATTTTTTACGCAGTTGTCAGTTTAAAAGACAACTGGATTAAATACATAGTAAATAAAAATAATAGAAAATGGACTACAGTCTAAGGAAACATATTTACACAGGTATACCTATATAACTGATAGAACATATGGAGGAACAACATAAGTACTGAGTGACACAGGCCTACATTTAAAATCTGAATATCCATAGGCTAATTTTAAAAGAAAATAAAATCATTAAGTCTGTTAATACATAAGTATTAAAATATGATGTTGAAAATCTCTGAATACCAAGACATAAAAAGTGAATTTTAAAAATCTTTCTGAAGAATAAGGAAGTGCTTCAGAGAGAGACAGGGAGAGAACAAGATATGTATGAACACCTTTCACTCAACTGAATTTCTAACTATTTAAAGGTTACTTGAGAAACTGTGATTTACCCAAGGGTAGGAGTTGCCATGTAGGTGAACCAGCTAGGTTATTTCCAGATGAAAAAAGGAAGCATATTTACTTCTGACTTGTTCACAATATTTGCCTGTCAATGACCCAGCTCAACAAGAAGATGCTTGCCTCCTCTTTTGTCTGTCTTGGGCCCTGAAAATTATGAGAACTGTGGCATGCATTTAATAATTGAAATACACAAACAAGTAATGCCTAGTTAGCCAGTAACCCTATTCACATGAAAACATTTTAATCTATAAAATGTGGATGATCTTTTCAATCACGTAACGTCTCCTTGAGCTGCATGAGGTCATGACATCCATTTTCCTGAAACTGACACATGCTTCACCCTGCGTATAACCGAACACTGTATCACTACTGCCCAGGGGCTGTCCATATAGCCTACAGCCTTCCTATTTTTGTCTTATTTTCCTTTTTTGTTAGAAATTGCTTAATTCTACCTAATCAATTTTGCATTTTTTTTTTTTCTAATTCAATGCATGTCTAGCAAAAACGCAGGCTACATTCAATACCCAAAAGAGTTGATATGGTTAGAATGCACACAGAGCAATGAGTAAAACAAAGCAAGGTATTATGATCTTTGTATTGTCTCAAGATGCTGGAAGGATACACATAGAACATAGTTCTTTTTCAGTGATCTAGATTTTTGGTAGATTGTTTCAGTGGATGTTAACAAAAGCTATTAACCTCTCATACAAATTGTTTATATTTCTGTTTCTAGAGTGTCACAACTGCCACAGTCTGCCACTGAAGACTAAGAAGTCCTTCATGTATATAAAATACCTTTACATTCCCATCAGTATATTTCACTTTTTTGTGCTTCTGTCTCTTATAGCTACTCTGCTTACCTAGACTCCGCTAGCACTTGGCACAAAATTACTGCATTATTTCATGTGCTTTAATAAAACTTATAATTGGATTGCTAAGAGTCAACATTAGCACAGATTCTTTAACTTTTTGTTTATTTGAATTGTGTTTCCCTACCTCATTATTCATCTCAGTATGTTAAAAAATGGGAAGTAATACAATTTAGACTTTCGACTACCAAATATGGGGAACTCCATATCCAAGTCAGATCCAACCTGGACACCTTCTGTCTATTGGTCTTTTTCAAAACCACTGTCCTGCAACAGCATACTCAGCTAGAATACTGTTGGTATTCTGTGGGAGCTGATTTCTCCTGGCAGGTGACATACATCACATAGTTTCAGAGACTTTTGACTGTTTCATGAAACAAGTCTATACTCCAAAGATCAGGTATCTCTATGGCAATATATAGAGATATGATCCTGGGTAAAACATCCGCAGTGGTCCTTTCATGGAAAAAACCTGTTGAGATACGTGATCTGAGTTTGAAGGCAACTTGCCCTCAGCATCACAGCATAATTTTTGTGGTAACCCTCTGAAGGGTCCTGATGCACCAGAATATTGGTTGTGACCATTATCTCCACAGAAGTTGGAGCTTTCTCTGCCTTCAGCTTTGCTTGAAAGATCTCTACAATTTATATGCCAATCTTTAACTGCTGTTGCTAGATTCCCTCTCTCATTATTATGGGACTTTTCTAGCTTTTCAATGCTTTGTCTGGTTTGTCATACTCTTTGGATTTATCTCAACGTACTGACTAACTTGCAAAAGTGTAGATGTGAGGCATAGCATGGCAAAAAGAAGCACACACACAATATATTCCCACAGAAAATAAAATGAAATTAAATATCTGCTTTCCTCTACAGCCATGTTCCCCAATATATGTAATTTTTGGCAGTAAATTGGGCCCCTGGTAGTGCTGTTCCTCTTAGCCCTGGAGAGATGAAGGTAGCTCAGATGAGAGACATAATTTAAAACAAGATATAACCTAGAATAGTGTACCATTTAACCAGAACAGTCTGCCCCAAATCAACACACTTTAATCAAAGAGAACACAGAAATTCCTCTCTAAATTTTGCTTTCACATAAAATTAAAAAGAAAAAAATTATTTCATTCAGAAAATACAGTTTTTTTCTGTTTTATGCCTAAAGCAGATAGTTATTTATTCAATGATATTTCTTAAAACATCTATATTTTTCAATGAGCTTTTCTCAAGATCAGCTAGGAAACAAGTTAAGTAATGCTTTTCATGTGCAACACCAATCTACACAACACCAGGCTGATTTTTGCAGCTGTTACATTAATGAAAATCAAAGACTAATGTGCATAAAAATATTAAGCCTCAATATCAATTTATCAACTCTTTGAGAAGTACTATGGAAAAAGGCGACTGCATTGTTTACATCTCTGCAGCTATGAGAGCTCAGAGTCAAAATAGCATATCTCTCTGGTGCAATATGTGATAATGTATACTACACAGTTTAAAAAAAAAGAGCGCAATTTCAAGAAATATGTGGCCAAGCAAATTAAACATTTTGAGAAGGGAAACCATACAGACAGAATTATTGCCAGTTTTACACCACTGGTCACACCACAAAAAGAAAAAAACATCAGCCTAAAGCAGTACATAGTGGCAGCATACATTAAAAGCAGTAAAACCAGATGAGCAAGAAAGTTGTTTAGCCTATCTGGGGTAGTTCTGTAGCTAAAATATGACAATTAGAGGCCACGAGAACAAATACTAGAGAGATGTTTAAGTGACAGATATGAAGGCATGAAAAGATCAATCTCTCTAACCTGAAAAATCATACTATTCAGCTCTTTTGCAGTGAGTCTGAAAGTGTCTTTGCTCTTTAAAGCATTTACAATCCAGTGCTGCACCACTTTCATTTTTTATAGGAAATATGTAAGTGGATTTGCAATCTTTTAATTTGTAATGAATGTTGTACATGTTTTCATTTTTATGTACATAAGATCATGATCTCATTAATTCTACAAATGTTATACATAAATCATGTAAAATATTACCTTTTCTTTCTTTGGCAGCTATGCTGAAAATTCAAGAGAAACAGTAAGTTTTATCTGCTCTCCTCCTCTAGCTGCAGAAAAATACTCCAAGTAGGAGCAGTGCTGGTCAGTATTTTGCAAAATAGCTTCCTCCTTTTCTTCTGTTGAAGAGATTAAAAGATGTCACATTTCCAGCTGTTATACTGATACCATATTGCCTTATTTTCTTTGTCTTCAAAACTTGTTTTATGAACCGATTACCCTTAATTTCTAACATTTCTCATAAAGATTACTTTGCAGCATGTTAGAAAAAAGAGCAACTGAAACTGTAAAACAATTTAGTCTGAATAGTTGTAGCATGATCTGGCAGCAATACAGAAGAACAATGCATTCATTAGCAAAATTTATATTTGATAGATAGGATGCCCACTTTACCGTTAGTGACTCATTCATTTGGGAATATTCAGCAAATTTTTGAGAAAATGACGTCTCATCATGCTCTATTTCTGAACACACGTAAGTCACATGCTGCTCTCAAATTAGGTATATTCTACAAGCCAACATACTGTTTCTAATTAGTCAGTAATTGATTAATCAGTAATTTTGATCAGTCAGTAACTACTTAATGCTAACCTGAGCACAAAAGTTGGAAAATGTATAGACACCTGATTACTGGTAGGAGCTTCAAAAATAATGAATGCTGTAACATCACAAAATATAACAAAACACACTATTTGGTATATACCAATCAGTGAGTTTTGCTGCCTGAACATCTCTAGTAAAAGGGTTGTTGTTACTAGCACAAACAGAACTTTAGCTAGCCTTCATGATTATTATTAAACCTATGTTAATTTCATCTGGATCCAAATCAAAACCACAGATTGGAACATGGCTAAATTTGGAAAAGTTCAGATCTAAAGCATGATCTGACTGTGGATTTTTCTCCTTTGGATCATTTTTACTGTTTACAGAACTGTTGGTTAATAATATGACAAACAACTTAAAATGCAGGACACTAATATCTTTTCTAGCTAGCCTCCTGTTTGCATTGGATTGAATGTAGACAGATGGCAGAGGCAACTGGGAAATTGTCCAGTGACTACCCTGCAGCTAAATTTCCAATTGCTATGGTCATTTCAATGGAAAAGGGTGCATGGGAGCTAAGTTTGATAATTAGCTGACAGTCGTGGGTTTAAAAAAATTTCTCAGAACATTCTCCTCTGCAAAGTACCCTACCCCTCCTGCTCACTTTCATTTAAATAGGATAATTTGCTGTCCACACATTTTTTTAAACCATCTACTAGTGTCTGTAAGGAAGAGATGTTGCTGACCATGCTATCAGTGGACCTCAAGCATGACATATTGGAAGTGTCTTCTTCATGCAGTCTTGTGAAGTTCAAATTTTGTATCAATGCTCTAACCCAGTCATTCAGACTTTGAGTCCCTTTCTCAGGTAAGTTTTACTCTGCTTCCAAAGTATTCTTGTTTAACCACTGTTTGGAAATGGTGAAATTGTTCTTCCCAGGTAAGGGTAACAATTTTTTCTTTAGACAAAATTATGGCATTGGTGTTTACGTAGCTTTTTTTTTTTTTTTAAAGAAAACTGTAATAGATGAACAAATACTATATAAAAAGCCCCCACACAAACAAACAGAAAAAACACCCACTCCCTTCCTTGTCCCAAAATCTGAGAAAATATTGAATAAATACACACTTGCAGCACCTAATGACGTACTTAATCTAAAACACTGTGGATAATAAACTCATAAAGAGATTCACATGTATATTTGTGTAAACCATATAAACTAATCATCAAGGTATTTCTTAACTTTGTAATCCTGATGGAAATTCTAAGAATTGGTATAAATGAAGAGATATAATGAAGAAGTTCAGTACAAATGATACCTGAGATGGCAAGAATGAAAGCATGTTGAGAAAGAAGTATCTATTAAAGAGATTAAATCAGATCTACATCTTCATGAATGGAAAGTGTGTGTATGTATTTGTGCATATGAGTATGTGTGTAAGGGCATGCACATGTGCGTGCGTGTGTAGCTAGTGAAGAGTGGAAAGCAGTTTGCATTAACTTCCTTGAAAGATTTGGATTTGAGCTTAGACAAATTCTACAAACATAGCCTAGAACCACTCTGTCACTCAGTCTGAGGTTCATAGTACGAACAGATTTCAGATTTCTTCCATGAAGAAGTCTAATAAGCACAATTATTAAAATGGAAAATACTTTTCTGCAGTCTGGGAGGAAGAGGAAGAGGGCTGTTCAAAATAGTTTAAGTCACCTAGGCTTATTAACAATCCCAGGGTTAAAAGGACAAAAGATGATTCTCAAAACAAAAGGCAGAGCTCTGAGGAACTTCCTACAGAGCAAATAAATATACTAGTAAATAAATAAATAAAAAGATAAGGTATCAACATTTAAAAACCTCAAAACACTTCCCACTTGTAAGGACTCTGGAACATAAAGTAATAAAAAAATACAAGTTTCTTTTTCATGTGCATAGTCTCTTTACAAATGCACACAGTAAGGGTAAAAAAAAAATGAACATGCCAATAGTGCTATAATGCTCATGTCCTAACCAAGCACAGCCATTTTCCTGTAACATCTTGAAAGCTGTCTAGCCATGCAAATGATGTTTGCTTTACCATTTAAATCTTAGACAAGATTTAAATTTCAAGTACCAAATCTTAATTCTGTAGGTGATAAAGGAGAGTGGAAAGGCTTTGTACTCACCACCCAGAAGACAACTACATGCTAAGTGCTGCTGAGGTAAAATTCATCTCAATACAGAGCTGGAAATCGAGCCTCAGGTGACTAACTGTTCCAGGGATGAACTTTGTCTAAAATAAAGGGGCAGACTAACATAGGTGCTGCCATGTATATACCCTGAAAGGCCACAGACAGGCTAGCTGGAAGTGGAACTAGGGTGGTAGACCAAGTCAGACTCCTGTTTTTGTGCAGAGGTAGTATTGAAGGTATTATTCTACGGTGACCAAGAGCTTCTATGTCCAATGCTAACTATTCCCTACTGCCAACATCTATCTTCTCTGCTGCCTTTGCTAGGAGTGTTTCTTGCCAATACTGTGACTAAGCTGGTTCTTCAATCACCCATCCTCCTTCACACAGTACTCATCCATTAAAGATAACCCTAGGTAGCCTGAATATTGAACTGAAGATAACTTTTATCATAGGTGTCTCACTGATGTTATAAGCAAATACAGTCTGCAGACTACAAGCAAAATATTCACGGGATAGGTGAGCAGCACCTACACCAGCTTCTGCACAACACTGCACAATATATGCTGACTGAGACAAATTTGGCTCCAGCTTCCAGTGCCCATGCATCCTGGGTCCCTCATGTTATGTGCCAAGATGCCACCTCTGATGGGCATTTTTACAGTGGAGAAATCTGCCCTGTAAGTACTTCCTTGAAGTGAAACAAAATGTCACCATAGTCACCAGCGAGGTATTGTGTCAGCTTCATAATTTAAGCTTAAGTCAGCACTGATCTTGGTCTGCGTTAGGTGGATTGACTTGAATGTAAGAGGTTTTGATCTCATTAGCAATTTTTTCCCGAAACATTGCATAAACCTACCAGCTTGAGAAAATACTACATTGATTTAGCACTAGATTTGGTCCCTTTTTTGGAGAGTACACAGATGATATTACTAAGGCTTGTTTGTGTGTTTTTCTTAGGTGATTACTTTATCTTGGAGTATAGAACTTATCAAGGCGAGACAGCATAGAGGAAAAATTCATGTAGAGTTATAGAAAAGATTTTAGCTTTTTCTTCCTCTTCTTCATAATAAGGGGAGCACATAGACTAAACGACACAAAATGGAGGAACAACCTCAAAAAAAATAATCATAAGGAAATATCTCTTTCCCCTCTCCTACCAGCTCCTCCTTGAGAAAAGAAAATATTTAACCTTGCATATTTTTTTTGGAAGAAAATAATGTAAAGATCCTGGAGTGCATTTTCGTACAACCTTCAGTATTTATGGATAGATTGTATTAAAAGTCACCCAGAGTACAAACTAAAAAGGAAAACTTAATGTCCTCAAATGGAAACAGAATATAGATATTAATGTAACCCATGTTGGACCTAAACCCAATATTAAAACAAAGTAATATTAAACAACATTGGAATACTGGAGTGGCTGTTGACTAAATGCAGCCTATTACACAGGCAGCAAAGGTCACTATATTCCCTGTGTTTTATTGTCATGTTTTTTCCTAAGCCTTTACTGTCAAGTTTTTTCCTAAATAAATATTCTTAGTTTCTTTCAGTTTATTTTGTGAAAAGTTTAGCTTGAGAGAAGCATTGGTCTCCTCCATGAAATAAAAATATTTTATATTTTACATGCTTTTATACTTTAATGATGAAATAGAGACACTAATAATTAAAGTTTTAGTGCAAGAATTGCTTTACCTCTTTATTTTTCAGGATGGAGCAAGAAAAGAAAAATGAATTAATGTCAGATTTGGTTATGTTTATTTTATTTTCTTTTTTCTGAAAGCATTTTCAAGGGAAAGTTTACAAACTGATACTGATTTTCAATTGCCCTGGCATTTAAAAAGCACAAACATCACACAACCAATGTACATTTCTAATAGTAATGGATCTAATTCCACACTATGTGTAGATAATTTTGCAATTTCACCAGCAAACATAACTCTTCTACAGCTATTAAGGAACAAGGAACATCTGTTCCCAGCTATAAATCTGTCATGTCACTAGTAAATCCCACCAAGGAGACCTTACTAGCATATTTTTCCAAAAGCCACAGTTACATATGTAAAAACATTGTGTCCTGCAAAACAGCTGCTATGTCACCTCAAGTTTGTCTAAAATAAGACAATGTGCTAAAGTATACTTATCTTTCTAATTTGGAACGGCTACATCCCTACATACCTATATGTTTCAAGAGAGGAACTCCTATACTGAAGGATTCATCTTCAGATGTCATAAAATACTATAAGAAGCTGAACTCTGCTGCCTGTGTAATAGGCTGCACTTAGTCAACAGCCACTGCAGTATTCCAATGTTGTTTAATATTACTTTGTTTTAATATTGGGTTTAGGTTCAACATGGGTTACATTAATATCTATATTCTGTTTCCATGTTGAGGACATTAAGTTTTCCTTTTTAGTTTGTGCTCTGGGTGACTTTTAGTACAATCTATCCGTAAATATTGAAGGTTGTACGAAAATGCACTCCAGGATCTTTACATTATTTTCTTCCAAAAAATAAATACAACAGAACAAAAATCTGATATTCATTGGGGCAGTTCGTTATATTTCCTCAATAAAAGGGGAACAATAATAAATTTTTTGTCTGGTGGGAAGAAAAAAAAACCACTGATAATGTGTTACAAATCCTTGTTTTCTGAATTGTCTTCTTGTGTCACTAAACATGCTGCTTCTGAATCATTTTTATCTCAATCACTGATTAGCTTGAGAATGCGTTAGAAAAATCATTCTTCCTGTGATACTTGCTTTATGTAAAGTTTTAAAGAGGGTTATGTTTAACCCTATATTTAGAGTAGTACTATTATGGGGGTAGGACAACTAGTAATCAGCTTAGTTGGTAGCAAAGAAGATTGAGGCTAGACATTAGAAAAAGCTCTATAACTGTAAGGATAATTAATGCCACAAAAGACTACCTAAGGCAGCTGTGTAAAACCAGACATTTAATATTTCCAAAAACAGATTAGGCAAGAACCTATACATGTGTTTCTAATCCTACCTCAGAGCACAATGGAGAGTTACATGACCTCTTGAAGTTCTCTTCTGTCTTACATTTCAGTTTCTTACTGTTGCCGAAAACCAAGAAACATCCACAGGCCAACAGAGAGTTGTCATTTACAATACCTTCTGTACACTTGTTTTCCCTTGGATTTATGTTTTTTCATAGCAGGGAATGAACTAAAATATTTTCCTTTCCTGCACTCTAATTTGCAGAAATTCTGACTGAAATTCAGGAAACCTACATGTGTTTTGCTGTGCTGAAAAGAGTTTATCTCACTAATTCCAATAGTGATTTTAGGGTAGAACTGCTAAATTGCCAGAAGATTACGGAAATATGTTCTAGGGTCTATGGTCTAGATATATCTGTGTCACAGTTTAAGTTACATTTATTTTCAGCTATGGCAATTAGATCTGTGGCTGGTTGACTACTTCTGAAGATGTTTCTGGTGTTAGCAGTCATAGAAGTCTGCAATATTGGAATGGGATGTTTCTGGAAACTGTTTATCCTAGAAATGTTATTTCTTAGTTGGGAATACGTCTTCTTTGTTCCATATGTAAAAATAAAGTACTACACAATGACCCAATGAGATTGCAAATAAAGACCTTAGCCTGATTATTTGCCTTGCAAAATCCTACAAATTAAATTTTTTAAACTCACAAAACCAGTGTGTTTTGATACATAAGACATGGTGAAGCTGCTTTTATCATCCCATATCCCTTTTCTTGCTGCTGTGCATTTGCGAAAGACCCCTAGAGATTTTGAACCCTCCCAGAAATGTCAGTATTCAAAAGTTTCAGGGAAATAGCTAGGTAACATGCGCTTAGCTGATGAATCCAAGGTATCTAAAGCCTGCTGGAGCTCATGTATGTTCAATGAATCAGGTAACTGCATGTAAACTGGCTATCTATTTGGCACTGACAAAGCAGTTGCAACCTGTCCTTGTCATGAGAGTCACCATGCATGTGCTGTGTGACACATGTGCCTGTATTTCTAACCAAGGCAGAATGACAGCTAAAAGCATGTGTTCCTGCAACACAGAGTTGATACTCATTCATAGTTCAGTGTATTGTAAATAGTTAATTAAATCTTAATAAAGCAGCAGTAGTGCCCTGGCATTTTTTTTTTGCTTTTTCATATTCAAGGTTCCAAGAAGTTGAACCCACGAAAGGGTCATGTAGTAGAACACTGGAGCCTTTAGCTTTAGGCATTTCACACCCATTTGAGAAGCAGGTGTAAATTCGAACACCTATAATTCCTTTACTATGCATAGGTAGTGTTATACGACTGAGAAGAGAGCCTGCCTCCAAGCAAGCGTACTGAGCAGCGAGGTCTTGGAACTATGCATTAGAAATTGCCACCAGCAGGGCTAGTCCTGAAGTATAGCTTCTGTAGAGGGTTTGTGCCTCAAATTGAAAGACAGGGGAGAAGTTCCTCTACTCATGAGGCACAGTTCTGTACCTTTTTATAAATTCTTTCTTCTTTTAAAAACTGAAGAGCTTTTCTCAGAGGGTAACCCTGCCTCTCTGATCCTTTTCCTGCAGCCAGCCTCTCTCTGTTGATTTCCCCTATCCTTCCCATGCAAGCCCCCCTTACTGTTAAGAACACATAGTCAGAAGATCTGAGTCCAGTTGCCTCCTCAAATGGAATGGTTTCAAAATATTTTTCCCTAAAGTCCTATTCAGAGTGGCCTATCAGTGTATTTGCTCTGGGTGAATTAGTAAGCATTAACTGGGTTGTGATCATGACCTTACAGTGCTGGGGCTTTCACTGAAAAGAGACTGCGGCCTCAGACTCACTTCTTTGAGGTTTCTCGCAACTGTTTAAGATATATGTCGTTGCCCTTTTCCACTTCTTGTTGACAACTGTGAGAGTGGTGAGGCACTGGAAGAGGTTGCCCAGGGAAGCTGTGGATGCCCCATCCCTGGAGGTGTTCAAGACCGGGCTGGATGAGGCTTTGAGCAACCTGATCTGATGGAAGGTGTCCCTGCCCATGGCAGTGGGGTTGGAACTAGATGATCTCTAAGGTCCTTTCCAGCGCTAACCATTCTATGATTCTATGATTCTATGGTTGTATGAGAGAAGAACAAAGCCAAGTGCTGGATCAGCTGCAGTATGTCATGAGATTGACAACTGAAGGGAAGATGACAACCCTTAAAAGTAGGTTATTACAAATTCTCGTCAGCCACCAATATACATCATGATCACAGATCAATTAGACTTGGACAGAGCTTCAGAATAATAGCCATCAACTCAACAAGAGTTTTTTTCTTACTTCAGAGGACTGGCATAACACACATGACAGTTTCAAATGAAATAGGTCACAGCCAGAAAATCTGGTGTATCAATGTTAGTAAGGCCCTTGTAACCACCAAGTGTTCCCGTCCTGGAGCCGCTGCACATGCCAAAGCAGTAAGTGCTTAATGCTGTTGAGAGGGAGATATTAGTGTCCCTGATTTAACCAGTCACTGATTTCTTCATCAAATTCCTCAACTCTGCTAGTCTTTCCAGCTTAGATTTGTTTTTGCGGTTTTTGCTTCTCAAAACAGAGACGATTTTTCTGTAATGCAACATCTACCATTTGGCAGCATATGAAGCATGGGCCTCTGCACCTGCTTAAACAGAGGATTTGCAGAGTGGAAGAATAACATTCACACTCTTGTGTCTGGGTCACCGACCGACATTGGGAACAAAACTGGTTCTGTTCTCTGTGCTAAGTGTAGTAAAAATTGAGCTGCAATATGCTCCTGTTTTAGTATGTACATGGAAGGTGTGGTAAGTCTCACAGAAGTTTCCTCTGCTCAGTCATGACAAAAATCCCCTATGATCCCCTTTTGCCTCTCTTTCTTTCTTTCTTCTTTTTAAAGTAATGGAGCATTCTGACTTCGACCATGGTTAAAAAACACTTATCACATCTTCAAAAAAAATTTAGTGCGTTCTTCAAAGTTTGTACCAATTATCACAAGTGTTTTTAAGTTTTTTCAAGAAATAAAGAAAATATCAGAGCCAGGGAAGGAAGACAAATATCTCCAGTGAATTGTGCCAAAAGCAGAGCTTCAAAATTCCATTTACATTTTACGTCTTTCAGAATTGGTGGTTTGACAGACTTTGGTTTGACTGTCTTTTTCCTCCTTTAGATGTACATCTTCAGAGAAGTTTATAGATACATAGTGTAGGAGGGTGTACTGAAGTCCAAACAACCACTGAGAAAAACATGGTCAATTAATTTCAAAGAGGAATATCTTATTGTGCTAGAAAAAGATGGGAAGAATTTCCAGATTGTCTTCAAAGGAGAGCAGAAAATGTATTTGGGAAATGGAAAGTATTTCAAAGCTCAGTGCAACAGCTCACTGGATCAGTCTTAAAAATATAAACTGTCAAGAATCTTGACTTACTCACCACAGAAAGACTGGCAGCATCCCTCTGCTTTAAGCAGATGAAGGAAAAAAGTAACATTACTCATCTGCAAATTTTATGCCTGAGACTGAGGTCCATCAAAGAGAGATGTCCCCTGCCATGATGATCTTACATGATGATTGCTGCCATGGTGAGCTTACATAAGCTTGCTAGGTTCAGATGAACTTTAAATCAATTAGGGTATCTGTGAGACTGATTCAAACACAAAGTGAAAAACAGACAAACAAAAAATTATCAAGACAGTATAATTACCCTGGGAGGAAAGGTTAGCAAAATTAAAATTACTACCATGCCTAACAATTAGCTAGAGAGACCTTAATGCTCATGTACAAATATTTGAAGAGTATTGCATGCAGAAGAATAGTAGAGATTTGCGAGAATAGAGAGAATAAATAGAATATATCAGATAAAAATGAAGAACGTATTTGGGCAAGGTATTAGCTTTTTTCACTTAGGCTTAGTAATTTTATATGTTTTTGTCAGTGTTATGCATAGATTTACTAGAGGACACATAAGGGTGGTTACAAATCTCTAGGGTGAAGTATATGCAATCTATAAGTGGATTGAAACTCTGTGGAACAAATCAGCAGTGGTGGGGATGAGTTGGGGGGGGTCTCTGCAGTCTGACCTCCTACTGAAACAGGTTTTTGCCAGAGTTATGTGAACAGCTAGTCATGCTGCTTTATCACGGTTCCACAAACAGCAGTTGAAGTTGTGTTTTGTGTTAAACTGAAAACTTAACTTTGTTGCTAGCTTTTATTTTTTAAACTTCTATTTCAAATTTACTTAAAACAGATGAATTTAAAAAGAAACTTTGTTTTTCAGCTGAGATGATACAATTGTGTTTTGAAAAGATTGAAATGCAGTATAGAGGGTTTTTTTAGGCTTCCTTTGCTTGCTGACACAGCTTGGCAAAACCGACATGCATTTAATGTTTCCATGAACTTGAATCTGCATTTTCCAGTAAAGGTAGTTTTAGCTGAACGATATTGGTGCTTATAAAAATAAAAACAAAACAGAGTTTTGATCCATTGGAGAACATGTTTTTTCTCACTAACATCTTACATTGAGCTTCCTCTCAATCAGTATCTGGCAGTTTTCTGTCTGCTCTTACAGTGCAGACCTTGCTGCTTATCTGCAATTCTGGTCTGCAGTTCCACAAAGCCCACAGGCCTTTTATATACGCTGCCCTTCCCATATCAGCAAGAAGTACCAGGAGGTGGTGGTTGTTTCAACACAAGGCAAAGTAGACTCTCTATGTACTGCAAAATATTACCCCATTCTGGCAAAAGGGAAAGAAGGGAACCTAATGGTCTTTTCTATCTCTAATTTCTGTCACTTGCTTCCTACCTGAAGATGAAAGTAAATTGTACTGGAAGTAGTCGTGATCGAAGAGCCTAACAGCAAACGAGTCTCCACTGGATGCAGAATTTCCTAAAGATTAGCATACATGGTGATCCCCCCAGTAACAGTGATCAAATTAATAAATCCAAATCAACAAGAAAAGATCAAAAGTATATTGAACTGCCCTTAAGAAATTGATATTTCCACATAAATATCAAATCATTTCTAAACAAAAAAAAAATTGTTGCTTAATTAAGATTTTCCAAGTTTTTTATGTTACAAGGACTTCAATCCCATAAACTCCAAAAGAGTTTACTTCTTAAGGTTTTAGTTTTCAGTGTACAGTTAAGGACTTTTGAAGTAACACTGAATTAAAAGAGAAGTACTACAAAGATTTCAGTGAGTTTAATTAGCATAGCTGATGATTATCCATCTTTAAAGAACACACACACACCTCATTCATTGCGTGTATCATGTTAATAGAAACAAGAAAGTGACTTACACAAGGAAGTGACTTACACGTGACAAGTGGAGAACAAACTGCTGTTGATGACTGAATAAATCATAAGAACCAAGACCAATGTTAAAAATATATTAGTGTGATTTAGCGGGATATTTGTTTATGTCAGACATAGTGAATGTGCAAGATGTTAGCTCTTAGTAATATACATTTTCTTGGTAAAAGCAGAAGTAATATTTGTTACAGAAATTATTATATTTTAAGTAAACTTAGAAAACTTATATTGCAAACTACAGAACTGTATCTCCAAACAAAAACTTAGTGATTGAGCAGCTATTATTTGATTGTTTGCACATGGAATAGCCAAGAAGAGAAAGGTTAAAATTACTTTTTCAGCAGATTTCAGAATGTTAAAAACATTAAAGCATGAAGATGTAATGAGGTAGAATAAATGGATCAGCCCTCTTCCCTGTTACTCTTAATTGCTTTCATATTGTCGATTATTTCTATGGTTTTCTTTTAACAATGCTTAATATTAAACTTGGTCTGGAGAAGCTCATGGTTGGAAAGTGAGAATATAAATAAAGAACACATGGAAATTCAAGTTTCAATGAGAAATTAAACACACTTGGAAAGACTGAACATCCTTCTTCACCTGTAAACCTTGTCCCCAGTGAAAAGGCAAACATACGTTAGCGGTCATCCAAAATAAAACTCGGTTCACAAACACATTCCTTCTCTGCATGCACCACAGTACTAGCTATTAGCAGGAGGAGGGGAGAAAGGATTGATGAAAATTTGGTGTTAATTAAGGAATTCTCAGAGGAACATGTCGCAAAGCCAAAGAAATTTTAGGCCAGAACTGTGGTTGTGGCAACTCGATATAGATCTGTTGAAGTCAGAGACACAATACTAATTGATACCAGTTGAATAGTTGCCTTATGAAGTTAAAGAAAATATCACTAACAATCATAACTATAAAATCTCAGAGTCCAAAATAAGCTTTACAGCAGTAGATGTGCAAGGGTAAATTTCAAGTGTGGAGTAATTACCCCAGAAGTGAGACCTAGAGGGAACATCTGCAGCAAGCTGCGTCAGTGTTAAGGACTGAAAAGAATGAAGCAGGGAACAAATGCACATGTCTCATCACCACACATCCCCAGATGAGAATTAACACCAGTAGTGTGAATTTTTTTTTGTCCTTTAGATTGTAACTACAACAGCAATGCAACATCTTTATTTCTATGTGCAAATGTTCATTAAAGTGGACGGAGAAGAAGGCATGCAGTGATTGCCACACACGTGAGAATATCTGCTCGATAAAGTCATCTGATCCTCCGAAAAAAACAAATAAAACTTTTTTGAAAAACCAAAACCAGACTAAAAAAAATAGTGGAGAGACATTTACCTAAGAAAATAACATCTACTGAACAGATCATTCTAAGTGAGCTAGATGGAGGGCAAAGGAGGGTGAAAATGAGAATAAAATGCATCAGGAGTGAAAAACATCTCATACATCTTTATATCCATTCTACCAAACTTCAGTTCTCTGTCAAAAATAGATCAAAGTCTGTAAAACCTAACCAAGTAGGAGTATTTCACAAGTTTGCATGAGCTTGCGTGCAGCACAGTTCCCTTCAGAGTTCTGAAAACACCCAGGATACTTCCTTAAGAAGAAGAAATGACATCATTCACCTCTTCATGTGAGTTAGATAGTAAAAGGTAATGATAACAGGTATAATGTATAATGGTAACTTTTTAGGTACATGGGAAGGAATTTTGGGTTGTACCCTTCAAAACATTTAACAGCCAGATGACAGAAGTGACCTTTTTTCTACACGTTAAGATCCAGTCATAATAAAACAGACATCAGGAAAGTAACAAGAAAAAACAGCTTTATTTGTACCAACAGCTTTCTCTTAGTGAAAATAACGGATCATGGAAGAAATCAGAGCTGGTGAAGAAATAACAGGCTAAGATTGCAGAGCCAGCCTATCATTCAAGGTCAGGCTGGATGGGACTGTGAGCAACCTGATGTGGTTGAGGATGTCTCTGCTTATTGCAGGGAGTATTGGACTAGATGACCTTTAAAGGTCCCTTCCAACCCAAACCATTCTGTGATTCTATGATTTGGAGAAATGGAAGGCTGCAGAAAGCCACTCGTCTGCACTCTCTCTCCCAGTTAAGCTCAACTAGGATCGACTGCCACTTTAGTGTGTTTCCACATGGTTGTGATATTTGCTTTAACTAATAATTTCAGTCTGTCTATTATTTCAAAGACTACCTTCCCTTCACTGTCTCAAAAAAAAAATCTGTGAAATTCTGTATGGAATATACACGATATGTACTAAAAAAATCCATCGAGTACTGAGTGAATTTTGCAGAGGTTTTTAACAGTTGCTGTAAGATGATGAATTTGATTACCAGACAGAGGGCAGGACAGAATAGTTGCTAGGTTTTCTGAGAAAAACCCATAAGGTGAGTACCAAGAGACTAATGTGTTCTGAATTATAGCTGGCCACCTAAAGGGAAAAAGTAGTATTTGTAGACATTTTGAACTAGATGTTGGGTTGCATATGAATTTGTTTACTCCCATTTAAGGGGCTAAAAAGGAAGGAAATAGTTTTTCTTCCCATACAAGTCTTCATCTGTTTGATCAGCTACAGAGTAACTTATAACAGGCTCGGATCTTGGTGACTAGCATTTTAGCGGAATACTAAAAATTGTTGTCCTGGATAGTCCTTAGAGGAGGACTCTAATGACACAGTTCACAGTTTTGAGATTGCAAAAGAAAATTAAGCAAGTCTCTGTAACGACCATGCGTCTACCCGGGGAGGAGGCTGTGAGGACTGTGGGATTATTACTGCAATGCTACTGAATAGCTCACTCTCTGGTGTTGAAAACTTCCCAAATGTTTTCCATCAGCAGGCAGCCTCCTGGAAACTACCTTCTTTGCTGGGATACAGGTTTTCCTTTTGTTAAGGAGTAAAAAAAAAATTTGGACAGGGTCATGTGACCTACAACCTACAACCACTCCTAACCTCCTAACTACTGAAAGTAATTTCTTTGGATGAGCATAAAAATCCATTCATTTGAATATATTCAAACAATTATAAACATATCTGTTGCCCTAGTAAATGGCTGAAAAGTAGTTCATTCTTTCTGAGTCTTCATATAATTATACAGTAAGCAGAAATTACTGTACAATTCACAAATATTCAAAGCTATGCAAAATTTGCCACCTTTTTGTTATTAGGATTGACATTGGGCAAAGCACTGTTTTTTGTTTTTTTTTTTTTTTTTTTTTTTTTTTAACTTAACAAAATATACCAGAATATTCTTAGTCTTTCTCAGTTGCAACGACATGCAACTTCGCTTAAGATCTTTTCCACCGAAATTTAACTGAGACTACACTGCCACCCAATTAGCCCGTTAAGAATGGGGATACAGTCCTAGTCACTTAGCTGACAGGCAATACCTCACAATGTTTTGATGATATTACTACATCCTTAATTTGCTTGGTCTTTCCTTTTTACCTCTAGAATTACATATACTTTTGAAAGAAAGTAGGAATTTTACAATGAAATATGTACATATTTTATTTTGAAACAAAGCACTTCAAACTCTATCTTTTCTTATTTTTAATGAATTCAATAAAGATTTGATAGAAAACTTTAACAAGACCTCTAATTTTCACATATATAACACATTTTAAAAACCATTTTAAAACCTGGTTGCAATTCAAGCCAATCAGAGGGCTTTGGATCTCTTACTGAAGAGAGAAAACCAGATGTCTATTGTTTCTAGTCACTCCAATGTCCCACCCTCACAGGCATATGTGTCCTGAGCAGACCTTTAAGAAAACTTCAGTCCCACCCCTTTGTTTTCTCCAATGACCCTCGGTTCCCCATAATTTTAGTATTTTGTACATTCACACTCTCTAATCATTTATTGTTTGTCTTCCAGTTCTTTAAAACAACATTTGTGATTGTTTCTGATGGCTTGTATCTTCCTCTCATCCTCGTGGCCTTTGAGTCTGAGGGAGGATATGGCTTCCTCAACTTCACCATCATTTTTTCCTACAGATGCACCTAATGATATGTCCTAAGTTTATTCCTGTTTTCATCAGAGGCTTCTACTAAGGCTGCCTCAGTCCCCACTGAATTTAACTTGTGAGTCATAAGGCTGAGAGGTGCTGTTTACCTGTTTTTCATCAGATTTGGCAATAAATGAGACACACCCCTGAAGAACCACTTGCTTGACTTTCTTTCCAAATTTCCTAAAAGACTGTTATTGTGACATGTCTTCATGGAGGACATGTCTCCATGAACTTTGTTATACAGAAATCAAAATTTTTTAAGTTACAAATCTTAACAAAACCCATCAAGACTATATATAACATCTTTTTTTTTTTTTTGATGCTTTTAGCATTTAATAAAAGGACATCATTAGTTGTAACACTTTCCAAAGGATGTATCTTCTCTGCAATCATTTATGCTGGTTGTCTCTTTCCAGTGTTAGCCACCAGATTTGTTTATATATACATTAATTAGCTTCCAAGTGTCGTGGGTTAAGCACAGACTGC
>NW_010097682.1:2288-48208 GCF_000699245.1 Pterocles gutturalis | reverse complement strand
TTTCCAACCTTAATGATTCTATGGTTCTTTGATTCTAAGTTTTCTCCATTAGCTAGTACAGATGAAATCACAAGTACTGATTTAAGTGGCAGTCTCCCACTGCTCTGGTGGATGTGTTTCTTTCAGTCTGGAAGTTACAAGGTAGTATTAGTTTTTATCAAAGATGGCTGCTTTCATTTTCGTTTAGTTAGAACTGTGTTTTAATTGTTTTGTGATTATTCATCTGTGTTATGATCCTTTGGTAGTAAGATGATTCTATGATATATCAGTAAGGGAACGTATCACATACTTCTCCACAGGCATTCGCTGAGTGGGTCTGAAGTTCAAATGACTAGTCCAAAGGAAACTGAATTTAACCTCCTCACAAAATAGAGACCTGGAAGTAAGAAAGTAGAGTGAAAAGGCAAAAACTTTGAGAGTTAATAAATAAAGAGGAAAGAAGGAAGCTTCTTGGTAGGAAAATAAAAGGTGCCACACTGAATGAGAACAAGACCTATCTATCCCCATTCTCTGTCTCCAGACTGTGTCCCATAGACTGCTGTAAAGCAGCACAAAAAACAGGTACAAGCAACGTGCGTATTCTGTGACTGTGCTCTGCCACCATCTGACAAGCTTTGACTAAGACAGCCCAAGAGAGAGAAGCATCTGGATGTTATATTTTGTTCATCGTTATTACCCATCTATATGCCAGTGGTAACATTCACTGCCATGCTCTATACATGAAGTAAGTTCATAGGGAAACAGCATGGGTGAATGCGTGTACCATCTATGGAACCACCATAAGTTCAACAGCTAGTTGTCTCCATCTCTGTGCACTTCACAGAAAATTCAGTACTCTTATGTATTGTGCTTTAAAAAAAAAATAAAATAGAACCATTTTCTCCTGTTAAATGCAAATGTTTTGCCTGTCTTACAGGCAATACATACTTGATGGGACCTCATGTCTTTCTTCTACTAGTGTAAAAAAAAAAAAAAAAGAAAGAAAGAGAAAAATATATGTAGAACCAGAAAACAAAACTCAAAAAAAAAAAAGAAAGAAAGAAAGAGAAAAATATATGTAGCACCAGAAAACAAAACTTGCCAAGTTCAGGAGAAAAACTAACCTCAAATGTTTTCAGTGCTCTTGGCACTCTACACCCTCTGAATTCAATGTGGCTTAAAAATTTGTTGCAAATAAGCTCCTTCCCTTTGTTTGTCAGCTTTGGGCAGGAAACTCTTTTCTAAACAATGAAGTAGTAGGTGAGGTAGAAGTTTGGAAGAGCTGAAATATAATCCGGGGAATTTTGAGGGTATTTGACTAGTGTATTTTCTAAAGGAAAGAAAAACTTTCTTGGTGGAGGAGAGAAAACAAGCAGTTACCAAGCATATTGTGTTTGAGAAATAATGAAAAATGTCTATGAAGAATTTAATAGCCTTGTATGATGACTTTTAACACATATTCAGTGACTAATTCATATTACGTGGAATTTCTCGAGTGGGGAGCAATTTATTTCATTATCTGCCCAACTATGATTTTTATTAAAATTGAATCATGTTTGAGCCATTATTGCAACAGTAAAACTTAGGGGATTTTTTTTCATGCTTCCACCTGTGAAATTCCTCTTAATATCAAAGGGAATTCGGACCAGATTCTCACTCAATTTATGTTAAATGATCAATCTTTCATGTCATTTAAGCTTTTCTTAATTTTACCCCACAATAACATGTGAATATTTTCTCAAATATTTATCAAAGGAGAAAAGAAGTCCTTTCTTTGCAGGACTCAGGAACAAATAATACACACTGTTTTTAGAAAAAATAGAGCATGAAAATAATTGCTAGATATTTTATTAGAAGTGGTTTTCAGATGTATTGAGATGAACTATTCTTTGAACAACTTTTTTCCTCCTCATCTTTACATTTTTTTCCAGAATATAAGGGAAGACAAACTTGTTTCTTGCAGGAATTTGACCTGTCAAAAGAATGAGATTTTTCAGATGAAAAATAGAAAGAAATAAAGTTTTTAATGATCCTGCTCTCCTTTCACTGCATGTTTTGAACTAACAATAACACTTGGAAAACAAAAAAAGCATTCACTTTATTCTTCTTTCATATAGTGTGAATAGAATTATAATACCTCTATTTTGTTGCATTTTTAATTGCTTCACAAGTATTATTTGTGTTCTCAGGTAGAATGAGGAGAGAATATATGTCTTAGATGTTAGAGGAATGAACAAGGAACTCCTGGGCAAACTCCAACACAACAAGAAAGGCTATAGAGGGTGGAAGCAAGGACAGGTATCCTGTGAGGAATACAGAGAAACTGTCCAAGCAGACAGGGATCGGGTTAGAAAAGCTGAAACCCTAATAGAATTAAATCTGGCCAGGGATGTCAAGGGCAATAAGAAAAGTTTCTAGAGGTACGTCAGTGATAAAAGGAAGACTAGGGAAAATGTGGGACCTCTCAAGAAGGAAACGGGGACCTGGTTCCCCAGGATACGGAGAAGACTGAGGTACTCAATGACTTTTTTGCCTCAATCTTCACCGGCAAGTGCTCAAGCCACACCACCCAAGTCACAGAAGGCAATGGCAGGGACCAGGAGAATGAAGAACTACCCACTGTAGAAGCAGATCCAGTCTGAGACCATCTAAGGAATCTGAAGATACACAAGTCCATGGATCCTGATGAGATGCATCCATGAGCCCTGAGAGAACCGGCAGATGAAGTTGCTAAGCCACTGTACATCACAGTTGAGAAGTTGTGGCACTCTAGTAAAGTTTCTGCTGACTGGAAGAGGGTAAACATAATCCCTATTTGTAATAAGGGAAAAAAAGAAGACCCGGGGAACTGCAGGCCAGTCAGTCTTATCTCTGTGCCTGGCAACATCATGGAGCAGATCCTCCTGGATATTCTGTTGAGGCACATGAAAAATAAGGAGGTGATTGGTGATAGCTGACATGGCTTCACCAAGGGCAAATCATGCCTGACATATTTGGTGGCATTCTGCAATGGGGTTACAGCACTGGTGGATAAGAGAAGAGCAACTGATGTCTTCTACCTAGACTTTTGCAAAGTATTTGACACTGTCCCACACGACATCCTTGTCTCTAAATCAGAGAGACATGGATTTGATGGATTGACCACTTGGTGGATAAGGAACTGGCTGGATGGTTACATTCAAAGAGTTGCGGTCAATGGCTCAGTGTCCAAGCAGAGACTGGTTATGAGTGGCATTCTCCAGGGGTTGGTATGGGGACCAGGGACCAATGTTGTTTAACATTTGGAGGCACGTACAGTGGGGTTGAGTGCACCCTCAGCAAGTTTGCCGATGACACCAATCTGTGTGGTACAGTTGACATGCTGGAGGGAAGGGATGCCATCTGGAGGGACTTTGACAGGCTTGAGAGGTGGGCCTGTGCAAAATTCAAGTTCTACAAGGCCAAGAGCAAGGTCCTGCATATGGGTGGGGGCTAGCCCAAGCACAAATACAGGCTGGGAGGAGAATGGATTGTGTGCAGCCCTGAGGAAAAGGACTTGGGGGTGTTGGTTGATGAGCTGGCAATGCACGCTTGCAGCCCAGAAAGCCAACTGTATCCTGGGCTGCATCAAAAGAAGCATTAGCATCAGGTCAAGGGAGGTGATTCTCCCCCTCTACTCTGGTCTCATGAGACCTCACCTGGAGTACTGCGTCCAGTTCTAGAGTCCTCAGCACAGGAAAGACATGGACTTGTTGGAGCAAGTTCAGAGGAGGGCCACGAAGATGATCAGAGGGCTGGAGCACCTTCCGTATGAGGACAGGCTGAGGGAGCTGGGCTTGTTCACCCTCTAGAAGAGAAGGCTCCAGGGAGACCTTAGAGCAGCATTCCAGTACTTGAAGGAGGTCTACAGGAGAGATTGGGGGGGGCTATTTACCAGGGAGTATAGTGACAGGACAAGGGGTAACAGTTTTAAACTGAAAGAGGGTAGATTTAGATTAGATATTAGGAGGAAGTTTTTCCTGTGAGGATGGTGAGGCACTGGAACAGGTTGCCCAGAGAAGCTGTGGATGCCACATCCCTGGAGGTGTTCAAGGCCAGGCTGGATGAGGCTTTGAGCAACCTGGTCTAGTGGAAGGTGTTAGATGTCACTGCCCATGGCAGGGGGGTTAGAACTTGCTGATCTTTAAGGTCCTTTCCAACCGAAACCATTCTATGATTCTATGGTTCATTTTACACACTACCCGGCTTTAACAGAATAAAATTTGGATGCTGCAAAGAGATGAATTCCCCACAGTGTAGCTCCTTTGACAGTATCAGTGTCTGAAAGGATATTCCTGTGTCACCTGAGGCCATTCTAACCCTGTATTTAGCAGTGCAAGTCCAAAGATCAGTGACCACTTCAAGAAACACTAAAATATGAAAAGAACTATTGAAAATATTAAAAAAAAATCACAGCCCATTCCCTGTGGCCTTTTGATATTTTTAATACCAATTAAACTGAATCTGATTACTATTTTTTATGCTGTAGATATCCATTTGCTACATAGCATAGATAAAACAAACTCTATTGTCAGACCGATAAATTTTCATGCTAACAAGCTTTTTTGTGTGTGTGAAAGAGAAGCGGATGGCTTCAGAATCAAATACAATATGAGATTATTTATTTAGGGTAGAATTACAGGTGCACCAAGTAAGGAAAAATAGTTG
The DNA here is from genome assembly GCF_000699245.1 of Pterocles gutturalis. Lineage (NCBI taxonomy): Eukaryota > Metazoa > Chordata > Aves > Pterocliformes > Pteroclidae > Pterocles > Pterocles gutturalis. Next base: position 43,543 of record NW_010097682.1, on the reverse strand, counting down.
TCGTGTGGGGCTGAGGAGCTATTATTATGAGACAGATAAGCCTAACCAAAATTTTCCTGGGGAAATAAAAAATACCCTAGTTATCCCTGGAAGAAAAAGACAAATTTTGATCTGTGGACAGTAGATAGGTTAGTGACTGGGAGGGAGATCATGATGTGCCATAACTGTGTGTGTGTTGATGCTGTGGCTTTTGGTATCTAGCAGAGCCATGTGATTTAGTTTCCAGCTCATCTTTGAAGGAAATTGTGTAAGTCTCTCTTAGTTCACTCTACATAGCTACCAAGAGAGTACATGGTGCACCAGATGAAGTGTCTTCTACTGCAAGAAGTTCATGTACAATCTGGAGATTATAATGGATTTATGATAAGGTGCTTACAGTAAGGACAGAGGAGATGGATTGACAAGATTTATGTGTTTTGTAAATGCATGATCTAGGGAAAAATCAGTCATTATGAATTACACAGCTGCCTATTACTTCATTCCTCAAACTCCATGACAAGCCACAGCGCTTTCTTCTGTTCTCATTCACCTGAACTCTTTCTCATAGCTCTGGGAACAGCTTACAGCATCTTCAGCATGTGAAGCATTATCCTAAGGGATTTTGGAGATAAAAGACTGTGATCAAGTCTTACAAAACTATAGTGAAGCAACATCCTTATGAGCCTGCCTTGTGCTTTTTTAATTAGCTGGAGGCCACTGGGTAATTATTTCCATCCAGGTCATGTGAGTCCAATGCCTTGAGAACATTATGAGCAGGAAAAAATAATTTATTTGAACATCTGAAACCTCATCAATGTCCTTGCGCCATCCTCAGCAGTGCCAGCTGGAGAAACTGCTGCTCACCAGTCCCTCCATCTGCTCTACAGCAGAGCTGATGGCTCCCTGCCATGCTTCATTCAAAACACTTGAATTTGATTAAACAATTAAAGTTACAAAGGTTTAATAGTCCAGCTTATTCTGGGTGTGGTAAAGTGAATTCATTTGAGAATCTCAGCTAGATGCTCTGAGAGGACAGCAACCTCTGTGCAGGCAGCTAGTGGTGAGCTGCGGGAAGACACTGTCGGAAAGCAATGTATTAATAAGGTCTTTCCACTTCTTTGGTTTAGCAGTCTGGACTCTTGAGGTCACAGGTGGTTCTCTCTTAACTGCAGGAATCATATGCTCAAAGCAATTTTTAAATAAATTAAATAGATATTGAATTTAATACTTTCAGTATTTATTAAAGTTCATCCTTTTGTTTAGCCAAGAAACAGCCTTGGAATTTTGTTCTAAGGTAGTTTAATTTGTTTACTGTGGTGTTTGATTATTTGAACTGGTATTCAAAATAAGCGTTTTCTTTGGTATTCAGGTTTAAAAGAGATGTGAAAAGTTGCTTGTTTCCTTTTAGTTTAGCATTGCCACAAATGCACAATGACAGCACCTTCACATAGTGAGTATCTTTAAAGAAGTGTTTTGAAAAACTGACCAGCAATTTTTTTTAAAAAAATCAATATTTTTGTTCTTTTAGACATACAACAAATATTCAATTATTTTGGCTACCCCGCTTCTGTCTGGCAATTGTTCTACGGTCTGTGGTTTCATGTCTAATAATTGTCAATAATATTACAAAGCTTATTATAATAAATTATACCCTTAGCCGCCTGTGGTAGCACCTAAAGTTTTGCCTCTTCATCACTTTCTCAAGGACATCTTTCTGTTAAGTGAAACCTTTGTGGGTGCAGGACTGGTTGGAGAAGACAGGACTCTAAAATGGGTATTGGCATTTCTGAGCAGGTGAATGGCTCTGCAGAAGATACTACCTCCTTGTGATTTTTATACCATCTGAAAGGAAAGGAGCCATTTGATTCGGAAGTATTGGCCATTTGAAAAAAATATATTTTTGTCAGTGATGGAGGCACCAGAAATTTTGAACCAAAGTGTGGTGTCGTCCACTGCCTTGTGTGTTTCCCTAACACCTCCAGCTCTCCTTGGTGAAAGGCTGTCTCATAAGGCAGGGCCAATGCATGGGGCATGTACGGTGAGGACAAGATAAAGAACTGAGTGTCTGTTATATGCACACCAATAACTCCTGAAAGTCTCTAATCTATCTAGTGGCCACAAATAAATGTTTTTACAGGGGGAGAGTTAGAATGCTGTACATTTTCTAACAGAAATTCTTCAAAGTGAAGAAATGATTGATTGCACAAATTATGTTGAACTCCAGCTGAAGATGATAAGTAATGAAGGTAAAATTCATGTTTGGTACTCATGGTCTACTGGCAGCTATTTAAGGATCATTGTAGACCACTTTACAAAGTGGTGATCATATCCTGATCAAAAAAAGGGTGAAGGAAATATGAAGATGTCAAAGAATTCCAAGTTTATTAATATACAAGTCTCCTTCAAAAAATGGAGCACTACCAGCACAGTCACACAGAGCTTAAGACTGCACCATCAAGTTCACTCTCAGTATTTAAAATGGTTGATCTAGTCTCTACACCTGAATAAATTATGTTTCATCTATCACGAGTGATCTGTATTCAGAAGACTTACTGCTTAAGAAGCACACATGAAAGATAGCAGATACTGTATGAGATTACAACATTAAAATATGCAACATGAACTGAAGACCAGGGTTGCCAATAGCTGATTGCCTACATTTTCAAATTATAACCATTACATACAACAGCAGGATGACAGACAGATTCCTAGAGTGCTTCCCTGCTCTCCCTGCTCATGTCCAAAAGAATCAGATAACTCCAGCCTCTTAAGGAGGTGTCTTCAGTTTCACGTAGTTATAGCATCTTGACTGAATATCTTAGTTGGGGCTTCCATGTCAAATTACCAAAGCTGTAAGCTTTTTCCAGTCCACACCAAAAGGAGATCCAGAAAAGTTTGGAAACTCTTTAAATGACAAAGTTCCCTATCTCTTCCTAATCTAATACTCAGTCCAAAGCATCGCCATCAAGTTCGTATAACATATAACATATTAACAGTATGGCTTATGGAAATATCTAAGTCAAATGCTCAAGCAGTTGTTAAAAGATGGGATCAACAAATGCACATGGGAAACTATTTAGTGTTGACTTGTTTTCTGTCCTACAAAACCAAGAAACTACAATAAATCTTCCTGAGGCTAAAAGACCATCACCTTAACTACCAACCCAGAGATCTGGAAGTTTGTTGATACCCTTTATAACATAATAAGAATTGCACAGGTTTAGGTCCTTGACCATTAAAGTTTGTGCATGGGAGGAGAGAAGGGGCAACATTTTATTGATCACTGTCCTTTAGAAGAAAAGCTGGGATCGTGCCCACATTTCAGTTTCTTTGATGGTTTGGTGTGTTGGGACAGTGACATAGTCTGAATCTAGTAGGGGCCAAGATGCTAAAGAGGAAACAGTGAATTAATTGTGTCTCACAACCATAGTGCTTCCTGCCTCACCCACTGCTCAGGGCCACTTCTAAATTCTGAGCATGGCATCAATACATGGCCACTTATGAAATAAGGCGTTATCTGTAGGGTGCCAAAATTTCAAAATTTTTTATTCCAGTTTAATTCCTGCAAACCTCAAAATTCTTGGACATTGGATTCTGGCCTACCTCTTGTTCAATAACGGATGATATAACATCAATGGACTGCAATCGCTTTGTGACCATGCCTTCGTAAGAAACTACTAAGTCAGATATTGCTGAGAGGAAATGACATGCAACTTATGAAACTTGTTTATACACTAAATACAAGTGTGGAAGTGATTTCAGCTCTGTTGTTGTTGATAATACTCAAGGATAGGATACAGACATAAAAAAAAGAAATCTGAATTCCTGTTTAATTAAAATCAGCCATTGAGGCTATCTCTACATGTCATCTGTCAGCTTGCAATGGAACCCGACAAAACACTCATATGAAGCAGAAAAATGTCTAACATAATTATTAGCAGCAGCTCTACATTATACAACTAGGATGAAAAGATCCCACTGATGAACGGAAGTATATGGATACACAGGCAAAATTGTGTAATTCAAGTCAAAACCTATTTCAGGCTCAGTTTCAATACTCTCAAAATACAGTCTTGCAGAGATAGATTAAAAGTGTTTCATTTTCAGTAAACATTCTCTGGTTTCCCTGAGTCTTTTAATGAGAGTTCTATTTTTTTTTCCATGTTGCCTACCCTGCCCCCACCTCCAACCACTCATTTGCTGTTTTCTGGATGTTATCTAGCAAAGACTGGTCCTTATAATATTGTAAATGGCTTGTGCCTTTTTCTGTACAGTTATTGTTCCTCAAGTCCCAGAACATGTGTTTGTGACTATATCTCTCAATGCCATTCAAATGGAAAAAAAACCAGCAGCTTCTTCCACGTCTAGGTATGTCCAATACTTTCATACCTCATCCCACTTCTTTGTCACAGGAAGGTCAGAGAGGTGGTGTTTAGAAACAGTATGAGTGAAGAGGAGGTGGGAAAGAAGACATTTACAGATCCTTCTCTAAATTTAGGAGGTAAAATCATAGCGTATGTACATTTAGTTCATTCAAGCTTCCTTTGACCTAATTTGTTTATACAGCTAATGACAATTGTTTGTATGACTATGTTAAATGTACTTCCACTTCTTCTTTCCATAAGTCAAAACTGCCAAACAGAACTGGCATGACATTTCTGGATGGAATTTTAACCATATAAAAGTAAGAAATGGCAAAATTCCCAGATAGAATTTTGACAAATCTGCTAAAAAGCCTGACTCTTGGGCTGGACCCCACAGGATAATACGAATTACACTGTCAGAGGACAAACAGTTCTGTGGTGGAGGAGCATTAGCCTGGATGTTGGCAGGCTTTCAGTGAAATGCTCTGTCCTACTGCCGGGGTCTTCCTGGGAAAGCACCCACTCCTGTCCCTTACTGTAGTGATTAAGGCTCTTGCGGGTGATATGGGGCATATGACTCCGAGTGCCAATGAGCTGAGGGAAGAAATGAGCAGTATTCCTGAATACATCCTGGCTGCTTGCTGGCAAGAGACCACTGCAGTCTGTGCAGTCTGCAACCCAGCTGGAAGGCACCAGAGACTGCAGGGCACAGCCCTTGGGGAGCTGCCTCCCGGGGCAGATGGGAAGATCCACATCTCATTGGGGTTACCTCTGGAGCCACGGCATGAAACAGGCACCCGAACTGCTCAACCTTGTCAAGAATTAAGTGTCTCTCGGCATCTCTAAAGCAGAACTCATGAACAGGTACACCTATAAGTAAGGCAAAAGTGCCAGGTGAGGTCACCTCTTCAGTTCAGCTCACCCCATTTAAATGAGAGCTGTGTCTTTGACAGTAAATCTTCACTGTGTTCACTGACAAGGCAATTTTCAAGCACTTTAAACCTCTGATTAAATCCACAACACAGTTCCTGTTTGCATCCTCTAATGCCTAAACCCAGGACTAAGTACTGATATTAGTTTGAACCCTAAAAGCTGCTGGTGTCTTTGGGGCCAGCACAAGAAGTCAAGTCCTCTCTTGGAGCTGCATGTAAGGAAAAACCACACTCGCTCACACATCTGAGAGACATGCAGGCTGCTCCAGCTGTGAATTTTCCCCACTCGTGCTGCCAAATGCACTCACAAGGCAAGACCCAGCTCTCCCCCCCGAGCACTCACCAGCCACTCCATAAATGTCAGCTCAAGCATGCAGGCGGCCACTGAAAGGGAAAGCCAGCAGCTGCAAAGGAGCTGTGACATGCCTATTGGCAGCCATGCACAAGTCAGTGAAAAATAATAGCTTACTAAATATTAAAAAGGGCTTGCTAAAATGTTTGCCAGCTGGTTGTGCTGCATCTCACTGCTCTGACTGCTGCACCCTAGATCCCCTAGAGCGTTTACAAAATATTTACCTGAAAGCAAAGAGAGTAAGTGCTATATGTTAACTGCTGCTACTAGGTGGAGAGAGAGAAACACAGTGTTGAAAATGGCCCTGATGTGTGTCTGGATTTCTTTGCAGAAATGCAGACACCATGTTCTACGAATGCAGTTTGGGGTGCTGTCCTATGACCAGCCGAGACAATCTTTTACCTTGCGACTGCCAAAAGGAGAGGCCCCAGCATCCCAGCCTCGTGCCTGGCTGCCTCCCTGTATCCCTGTTCCCCTCTGTACCATCCCACCCCTGCTTCATGCTGGCTCGGGTGCCCTTCTCACCCCTTAGGGAGCCAGCACAGCTGCTAACCTGAGCAGGAAGCTATTGGTGGTGGGGTTGGGGTTATTTTTCTGGGCTGCTTTCTAGTAGATTCAGCCCTCTGAATCAGTTCCCTGAGGGCACACTTGATATCAGAAGGGCACAGGGAAATGGCAGGAGTGCTGGCCAGGAGCAGGAGCACCCTTTTATAGCAGCGGTGAGCTGTGGGCAAAGCCGCCCTCATCCCATTGCAGCCTTAGACACAAACTTTCAGGGACCTGGGCTCTGACCTGGGTCATGCATGCAGTGTGGCCGGTTCAGCTCCAGGTTCCTCTGGAAGGAGGCCATGCCTCTTCCCCAAGCCACCTTGCAGACTGCAGAGCTCAGCTGCTGCTATGCCTCTTCCCCAAGCCACCTTGCAGACTTGCAGACTGCAGAGCTCAGCTGCTGCGGCGCTGGGGTTGTTTTTTTGAAGTTTCCAATATGTTTGCTCTCACTGGAAAAGTGGTTTCTTTTCCTTCTTTTTCTCATGTTCAAAAAGAAATAGGTTATTTTTAACTCATATTTCTCCTTTTGAACTTGCATTTGGGCACTAAGTCAACACAGAGGAATTCTGCTTCAAAAGGTGGATGTCTCAGAAGTGACAGGAAAGAAAGAGGGAACCGAGGGACAGTGGTTCTGCAACCCCTGCATAAAGCGCCATGCACCACGTTCAGAAAAGGACATAGGAACTGAAAGTAGGACTTCTGGCAAATTGGGGAACTTGGAATCTACAGCTCAAACTCTCCTCATCTTCCATCTGACCTTGGAGACATGTATTAAAAAGTTCCTCTGAAGACCCCAGCAATCCCAAGATGCCTGTAATTCTCTAGCTCAGTGTCTGCCATTTCTTCTTTAGTTGTGAAAATGCCCTTGGCTGATGGGCTATGCAGACCAGGATGTATGATCTGGGGTGCTCTGCTGAGACCTTGACATTGTGGTGTGGGGGTTGCCTGGGGCTAGTATGGGAGAACAAGGAGATGCAGCCATAAATCTGTGATTTCACGGGCCAGGTAGCAGCACAGGTGATGGTTCTATAACCATGCTGGGATGTCAGGTTCTAGAGAAGAGATAGATGAGTCATTTGTATAATCAGCTATGTCACTAAAATTATCAGGGACAAGATGAGCTAAAGGAAAGGGTTCATCCCTGATGTGCTGATGACCTACATGGGTGCCACACTGAGAAAACTGAGGGGTAGTTTCTGGAGGTCTCTTATCACGTGCTACAAGGAATTACAGATTGTTGTCCCTCACAAAGAGCCAGGTCTCTTTTTCAGCACCTCTGAAAAATGAAGGGGTCTTTTATCCAGGTGGCTGATTATAGATTTAGATACTTGTAAGTTTAAAATACTGGTCCAGTTTAGGAATGAAGAAAAAAAAAATACTGTCCAATAATATGATTGCGAAATCAGGGGTTTTTGGGCAAGGTAAACTGTCATGTGTTAGCTTGCTTCTAAAACCAAACTTGTTTTCTGTGTTTCTGTGGGAAATCGGAGGATGTTATAAACTGAGTCATGCAGTTATTGACTTTAGCAAGCACACAACTAATATAAATAGAGAAACACTGGTGAGCATTGGACAGAAGAAGAAGAGATTGAGAGGTCTTCTACCAAGGGCTGATAGGACAGGCAGGAAAAATGAAAAGAAAGATCCTTCCTTTCCTTGGGTTACTATATGTTGCATGTTCTTGTGCTTTCCCAGTGACTCCAGAAAAGGAAAAAGAAGATATGCAATTTGCTAAGGTAAGGACTACAGATAGAACTTAAGAAATAGTTTATTGAGAAAATGAACATAGTGATATATTAGTAACGCATACTATTTTATTAACAACTCTCTGCATTTGAAAAGAAATGCTTATGTTCTAAACTGTTGCTTTTTCTTCCCTATCAGAAATACCTGGAAAATTTTTATGATTTTAAAGAAGAGAAGAATTCTCTCTTTAAATCAAAGAATCTCAATCACATGGCTGACAAAATCCGAGAAATGCAGTCGTTCTTCGGGCTAGAGGTGACTGGGGAGCTGAACAGTAAGACGCTAGACATGATGAAGCAGCCTAGGTGTGGAATACCAGACGTCCGTTCATACAGCACCTTCCCACAGAGCCCTAGGTGGAGGAAAGAAGATGTGACATATCGGTAACATATGTTGAAGCGTTTCTCTGTACACTGCTGGGTAGCTTTGTGAACGCTAGGCAGAAGTAATGCCAACAAGTTCTTTACTATTTGATTCTGTATTTATCCACATAAAATCCCTGCTCAGAATGAAAGGGCCACAAATGTGGGAACTATTCATATCCCTTGCTTTAGGCTTCTAAACAGTGTTGAGAATACCGAAATACTAATTAGTTAACAGCCTACTAAAAATATATATTCTGTGTATAGAAGGGGTACAACTCAGAGTATATGTGTTAGGATTTCTGAAAGATGTGAAAGAACATCAAAAACTTCCTCTGTTTACGTAAGCAAATAATTTGAAAATAAACAATTCAAGACATGTAAATAATAACAACCAATGATTCAAATATTTGACCTTGATACTATGTGCCTCAGCCACATGTGATCTGGTTGCTTTTAATTCCTTTCTCCTTACTTCACAGGATTTTGAACTACACTCCAGATATGCTACAAGCTGATGTAGACGAAGCAATTGCAAAAGCCTTCCAGCTCTGGAGCAGTGTCACCCCTTTGAGATTCACCAGGCTCTACAGTGGTCAAGCAGATATAATGATCTCCTTTGCAGCTGGATGTAAGGGGACTCCCTTGCCTGGGAACAATAAGTATTTGTCACTGTTTCTTACAGAGAAGAGGAAAAGCATCACTTTTTTTCCCCCTTGTTTTTAGTTCACAGTGACTTCTATTCCTTTGGTGGTCCAGGAGGAACTCTGGCTCATGCCTACCCCCCAGGCGGTGGGATAGGAGGAGATGCTCACTTTGACGAAGATGAAAACTGGACCAAATTTACTACCTACAATGGTAGGTAACCTTAAATATTGTGTTGCCTGTTTTTTATTAGAGAGTGTTGTCTTGAAGACACTGTAAATTCACAGATCCCATGGCAATAGTTCCAGTATTTACTGAGATGTAAAATGTCAGCATAATTTAGTAAAATATTTCTGCATATTTTGACTGGGCTGCAGTCATGACAGTCCCCTGAAGTTAATGCACAGACTGCAATTGCAGCTCCAGTGAAGGAAAAGAGATTAGCATGAAACAGCAGTATTGGGTAATCATGACATTGTAAGGTAGGGAATTCTCACCCTCCGGTAATGACCTTAAAATTTACAATATTGAGCTCTCACTTTTTTTTTTTCTGACTTAAAGTAATGCAAATCTTTAACTTTTGCCAAGGAAAAAAAAATTGCATTTGTTGATAAATATAATTAAATAAAATAGCAAAGTGTTCTAGTTTCCAGAAACGTCCAGGGATGATGTTACGTTACTGGTCTTTGTGAAGTAGCTACCCAGTGAATGCCCTGTCGTTTTTGATTCCCAAAGTCAGACCAGGTGACTAAAATGTTCTCACCTAGTTTTCAGTTATTATTACTATTAAAGAAACTTTGATTCTTTGTTGGCAGGAAAATTTCTGCAACATGAACAAAAACTGTCTCCAGATTGGTTTCCCTGCGAGAAATAAATGCTTATAATCTGAAACTCATTTCTTCTCCAGGATGCCAGAGAATTTCTTACTTGGGGCGTAGTTAGATTTTGCAGTTTTATGAAGACCACAAATGATATATCATACATGAGAGGATGAGACCTGTATCCCGCTGTAATGCAAGAAAATTTATCTAGTGTTTGTTCTTTGTGCTGGATTTTTTTTTTAGGATACAACTTATTTCTCGTTGCTGCTCATGAGCTGGGCCACTCACTAGGTCTTGGTCATTCCAATGTCTTCGGTGCTTTGATGTATCCTATATATATGGCCAGGGATTCGAGGGACTACAGGCTTCCTCAGGATGATATTGATGGCATTCAGGCCCTCTATGGTAAGCAAACAGCATGATTTTTTTGGTGGATGATGGATAAGCACTTATAATGAATTTTACCCAACCTAAAAGGAACCAAACTTTCTACTGCAAGAAGAACACTGAAGTTTAATTTCCTGATACTATTTTTGGGAAAAACTCCTGGTTTCTTTTGGTTAAGAGTCTACATTTGCAAAATGGAATCCGTGGGCTGTATCCATCCCAGTAAGTCAAAAGGTCTAAGAGCCTTTCTCCACAGATAACAGAGCCTGTGTCTTATTATTAAACTCTCTTATGTTCCACAGCAGGGTATTCAGGTGCACAACTGCCCCTGGGAAATGGTGTTTGCTCTGCCTTAACACCTGGGCATATACAGCCTGAAAGACCAGTGGCTTGCCCAGGCAGAACAACAACAGAGATAATTTTAACAGTCAGTAGCACAGATAGCCAAGTTAAATAGTCCAGAACTTTCCCTGGCATTAATTTACTAGTTGAGTTTTAACCCTAAAAAAACCCATACATTTGGCTCCATATGGTGCATCCTGAAGCTCTACAACATGAAACACTCTAATTCACCTTCCAATTCCACACTTACTATTTCCCAAAGGACCCCCCAGGGAATCTCCTGTACCTCCAACGAAAGCTTTACCCCCACAAGAACCAACTGAAATGACAACCCAGGAAGAACCAACAGAGGTGACACCCTCCAAAACCCCCACAAGACCAGAGGACTGTGACCCTCATTTGACTTTTGATGCTATCACCACTCTCCGTGGGGAAATACTGTTCTTCAAAGGCAGGTAAGTGCTTTCATTTCCAGCAACAATTTTCATGAGACTCACAAAAGCAAAGCAAAAATTTCCATTCAAAGAATTTGTCTTCCCTTGGTTAGAAAGGAAGAGGTTTCTTTCTGAAAGTATTAAGGCAACTTTGTAAAATTTTACTAGCCCAGTGGGGCTGGGTGAGTAACATGGTTTACTGACAGGTGAGTAAAATATTTTAAGCCATCACACATCATCACTCATGAAATTGTGCAAGGCTGAATAATCCCAGTGTCACTCCTCAGCCTGCATCTACTTTGCATGTAGCACCACCCTCATCACACCATCCCACGTGTGGGTCAGGGAGATGCAGAAAATGTTATGGGTAACTTTTGGTCTCACCCTGACCCAGGAGCCCGCACTGGATCAGTGCCCAGCACTGTCTGTAGGGAGCCCCTGCTGTGACAAGTGTCCACTTTTTGGTCATGCTCTGACAGTGGGCACTCTAGTGGGTTGTTCTCTGGGCACATCCACCTTGGTGAGGGAGAACAGCATGTCAGGCCCAGGGTTTCACCCACTTCTTGGGCTGGTAATTGTGTTTTGATTGAACAAGCTTCCTCTGACGATGTGGGTCTGATTTCTAAAACACATGATGAAAGATTGTTGCTTAAAAACTTAAATATTTTCAGGGAAGGGGAGGAAGGAGCAGTTCCTCCTTAAACTGGGTTTTAAGATGTTTCTCAAGAATGTTAGTGAACATTTGTAACCAAATTGAAATTAAGGATACAGCTGTGCCTACCTGCATAGGACATGGTGAAAACAAATCTTCAATTTTCAGCCCTACCACTGACAGCACATGTTGTCCTGGGCAGGCCATCAGGGTCAGTGGAGAGTTCTACAGGGCCACCAGCCCTAGATGCCCCTGCTTGAGCCGAAGAGATGGACAAGATGACCTCCAGAGGTCCCTTACAACCTCTACTGTTCTGTGACCTCAGAGCAACCAGTATGAAGGGCAAATGCCTATGCGAGAGCAGGGCAAAGTGAACCACTGCACTCCAAAAGGGGTGATATCTCTACCTCATAGGAAGGACTGGCATCCAGACAGTAGGATTTAAAGCACATTTCTGTGCTACAGATCTCCTAGTGAAACACGAACAATGAAACCCTGCTGTTTTCATTTCTATCAGCTATGTCTGGCGCAAAAGTCCATATTTCTCAGGAATTGAGCACGACACCATCTCCTCGTTCTGGCCGTCACTGGCAGCTGGCTTTGATGCTGCTTATGAGGTTGACAAGAAGGATCGAGTGATATTTTTTAAAGGTATTTCTCTTACATTTCCAGTCCTTTTTAAGAATGAATGAATGAAGTTGTAGTAGTACTGCTAATATTATGTAATAATAATGGAAGTAATATACTAATACTAATGCTAATGCTAATAGAAGATATTCTTGATATTTAAATCCATTTTCATTTTGAAAATGCTGCTACTGTCATTAACTAATGCTGCTTCACAACAGCCTTGTACAATATATTACTCTTCTTTTGTCAGTGGGAGAAAAAATCATAGCTGAGACAAAATTGATTACCTATATTAAGTTATTCAAATACATTTCTAAAAGTGACAAACACACCTAGAAAATATGTTGAGTTTTAACTATTGAGTATATAATACTCTAACGACTATAAAAAGTGGAAAATCCACCAGCTCTGAAATATTCAAACTTACATGTGCCCTAGACAATCATGTTCTCAGCTGGACATCTGTGCTATTTGGTGGCATTTACCACAGAGAAAGCTCTGGAGCTTTGATAAAAAGGAACTTAGCCTTCTCAGGAATCCTTACTAACTTTTGCTGGTTTTCCTGCAGACGACCAATACTGGGCTGTCAGTGGCTACAGTATAGAGCCGGGCTTCCCCAAGCCTCTTCAGAACCTGGGCTTCCCCCCTAGTGTTGGGAAAATTGATGCAGCTGTTCATGATCAAAATACCAAGAAAACCTATTTCTTTGTAGGCAACAGGTACTGGAGGTAAGGGGCATTCCTCTTTTGTACAGAAGATAACGAAAATAGGTTTTAAAATGTCAAGTTCTATTAGTATTTGAATAGTAAGTTCGTGGCCTCTTGCTGTCAGCCTTCTCAGACAGAAGAAAGCTGAAACTCAGAGGTAATTACTCATGTATTTTAATAGAACAAAGTCTGTAACACCTGAGATAAAGACAACATCCATTTACTCTTACCAGTCTGTGATTAACAGACAAATAAGCTTTCCTTATTCATTAGGAAGCAGTATTACATGATCTTACTACAAAAAGATAATGTGAGTATACTTTGTCATCATGTCATGTATTCATTCAGTGACTATCCAGGGTCAGAAGGGCTCTCTGAAATTTATGAATGATGTAACTATCAAGAAACCTATAGAAGGAAATCTAAGAAACAGTTCAGCTAAGCAGTGATGTTAGCCCTAATAATTAATCTGCAATATTATCTTGAAAGAGTATAATTGCACCAGAAGTTTGCATTCCACTCATGGGTTCATTTCATAGATTGGATGCTGTATAATTAAAATATTCAGTTTGAATAATTATTTCAGTTTATTACTTAGTAGAAGCCCTGTCCAGCTTTATTATGTGTCTCGGGGAATGGAAGTGAACTATTTAGTCTGATGTTCTGAAAACAGTCTTGCATAGGCCACTAAAGATGTGAGTATTCCCACAGCCAGGATTTAAACAGTCCTATGAGATCACAGATGTTTGCAGCTACTGGATTTTCAGCTGAGAGCAGGCTTATTGAGTAAAAATTCCACCTGGTTTCAACACTGAATACCACATGTTTGTTTCTTGTTTTCATGTGATTTCTTTATTCAGTTTCAATGAAAATACCCAATCAATGGAAAGGGGATATCCAAGAAAAATAACATCTGACTTCCGTGGAATTGGCCACACAGTTGATGCTGCCCTTCAGAAAAATGGTAAATAAATTAAAATGTAGTTAAAAACAAAACAAAAGACTGCCAATCAAAGCCAAAAAAGCATGTTTCAAATATATATATGTATGAAGTGTTTGTTCTCATTTCTTTAAAGTCACTCGAGAAAATAGCAAGTGTATATCAATAAGTATACAAAAAGAAAATATTAATGTGACGATATTTTGTCTTTCAATTCTAGGACATTTCCACTTTTTCCATGGATCAAACCAGTATGAGGTTGACATCAAGAGCAAGAAACTCATCCGTATAATGAAGAGCAACAGCTGGTTTAATTGCTAGAAGAATGAAGTGATGGTGCAGGGCTGTATTTTTACCAGAAATATTTTTTCATGTTCCTTGGTTATAAACAATATCATTCAGTTGTTATTGTGCATCTGAGTCTGAAATGATGGCCTTTGATAAAAGTTAATGTACAGTTTTAAGTTATTTTGTTTTCCAACTATTTATTAATCAAGTTGTTTTTGAGTAATAAAGTATTTTGCTTGAGTATAGAGGCATTCATGTGTACTGGTTCAGTCCGCTGGAGACAAGGCATCTGAGATAACCACAGATAAGCCTGAATGGCCAGGACCCCACTGCCATTCATTTTCAGCAGGGCTCAGTGTCTGAAAGAGGGAAGTTAAAAAGAAGAAGAAGTAGGTGGACAGATTTGACAGGCAATAAGAAATAACCTGGGGGGACAGAGGAGGGAAATTAGGACACTCAGGAACAACGCCAAGGAGGCTGAAGAGGAGGACATCCTACATGATGGTGTGGGAAGTGTTGAGGAGAGACTGGTGGCTGTGACCTCACCTGCCATGACCCCACAGCATGGGGACAGAGGGGTCAGGGCAGGGATGGTGATGAGTGCCTGCTGGTAGATGGGGAACATGGCAATGGGCTGAATGGAGACCAATGCTCCAGTGCTGTTGTGGGTGGTTTTGGTGGGCAGAGTTGTTGGGGCAGAACATGAGTGACCGAAGAGAAGGGTCAGTGTCCAATTTGAGGATGGAGGCAGCATGCAGGCAGGGTGGAAAGCAATGGAGATATGGTCATGAGGTCCCAGAGAGACAGAGGATTACCCCTGCTGAGCTGTGACCATGTGCCATGGTACTGGAGACAGGGATGACGGTCCAGCGCGCAATGCTGGACAAGAAACTACTGACAAGAACCAATTTGCAAAGCAAACAAGCCAAAGTGATAAGAAAAGCAAATGGATTTTCATGCAACTACCAGAGACAAATCCTCCAGAGGAAGAGTGGTGAAACAGACAAAAGCACACATGAGTCTTCTGTCCACCTTGTTTGGGTCGCCCTCACAGGGCAATAGCTCAGTGACTAGAACACCGCTTGGGCTGTAAGAAAGCTTGTCTGAAGTCCATCCGCCCCTGGAAGGGGTTTGATTCCATCTCCACAACACTGCTCTGGTGATGTGATTGTAGAAGGAAGTCAATTTCTCCTTGCTATTCCTCCTCTAGCAGAATTGACACAGGCAGTAAGAGGGGATGGGAATAGCTGATTAAGACAGTCTTCCAGTTACCACAGCTCAAACCCCATTAGGCAGAGGTGAAATTTGTTCCTGGCCTGAACAGGGCAGATCCCTCAGACATCTGGTCAAAACACCTACTAACATCTGTCACACCACCCATCAGGATCAGAGGAAGTCATGTGTCTCCCAGTGTACCCACAGACCCACTGTCCCACTACGTTAGCAGACAAGACCCAGGAAGAGCAGCCGAGATGCTGCCATGTCTGATCTTGGAAAACCTCTTCTCTGCCATGTTCTGCTCTTCATGCATGCTTTGTGCCATGCTAGATACCTGATGAGCACCACTAAGGCAAGGCCTAAAACCAACCTAGGTGAGAAATTAAGACATGAATCTCAGCAGAGCTTAAAAGTCATGTAGGAACTGAACAGCTCAGCATTGCCACAGGGCAGTGGTGCACCACAGTGAAGTCATGGACTGACAAGTGGGTGAGCTCACCTGGCAGCAGTCCAGGCAGGGCAGAGACACAGGAAATCTGGTGTTGCCCCAACATCTCCCAGTATCTTTCTCAATAGCTTGTGCTGTGTACATAGCCTGTCCAGAAGAAACTTCAGTTCAAGGACTTTACATGCCTGCAGGGTTAGGCAGGCTCCTTGTGAGTACTACTTGTACACAAATAATTGAGTTTGATTTTAAAAGTGCCTGCACTTGGATATCCTAACTAGATACCTGCTTGTATGTGAAGGCTCCCTTCAGATATCAGGCCACTAGGCTCTGGTTGTTGGCTGAGACCTTAAAGTGATTAAGGAGGAACCAAAAAGAACATTTCAGCAATGATGAAGCAGAACACTGATGATGTTTACTATGAGTTGCCTTGGCCATTATATTAACCTATTTCTCTTACATAAGGCTGTTACTGTTTATTAGTTATGACCTCAGGGAAACAGCTAAATTAAAATACTTCCTCCACCTCCAGGTGTTAATTACCTTAAACTACTAGTATCTGACACATGAGTTATATTTACTTGGCTGTGAAGGAGAATCTAGAAAGTGTCCCGTGTTTTGGTTTGACCTGGACCATAAACGGAAGACAAGACAGCATCGATTTCACCTGGACAAGGGGCCTGGTGAGACATGTTAGCCACGGATTTTCCACCTGTATTTCTGCTTTGTTAATGCCTTAAACTTTACCAATAAAAGAACATTACTTTTGGTTTGGGAAAAGCAATGAATTCCCTGGCAAATTGTATAATAATACGTAATTCAGATGGGTTTGGAAACGGGAGTACTGGAGCTGCCTGTCCACACTTAGTGGGCAAGAGGATTTCTTGTAACCGTGATTTTGTTGTAACTCATAAACATTTCCTGGAATTAAAGGCCTCTTGGATACTAGCAGGGGAAAATTGTCCATAAACATAATTTCAAGTACTCATCCTCTGTGAGTATGAACATGTGAGTCTGAGACATGCAAAAATAGAGAGACACAAAAAACCCCGTTATGTCTCAAATTCTTGACTGCACAACTGTTGTCCCAGACCCAGTCTCCTGCACATGAAAATTTAGGTAAAAATGTCTTGATGACTTCACTGACAGTTTATCAGGGTCCTTACGGAGTATTAGCTGTGCGAGCTTGTAACAGTACATACTAACACAAAAATGTCAGGAGCACAAGAAGCAAAAATATTTTGGGGAGCATCTGCTCTCCTGGCACTTTAGTCACACGTATCAGGCACTTCTAAATGCTGAGGTAAAGCAATGGACTCCAGACCTGGACATCCAATAGTTCAGTCACAAACACACTCTGCAGCTGGAAGTCTGGTTTAGTCCCACTAGCAGCAGCAGTTGTATGTTGTTTTTGGGGAAGGAGAACAAGTGTGTTAGAAGTCTTTGGAGGTATTGTGACAAGGATCTTCTGGATTTCCTCATCCTGGCCTGGTTTTCAAAAGAGTTGCTGTGGTTGCGGAGGAAATTTGTAAGTGTATGTCTAATGCTGTTCTCTGAGCCTGGGATTTAAGATCTTCCTGGGTGGGTTTGGCATACAAAGCAAGACTCTCCTCACAGGAACAAACAGCACTGCCACAAACAAGGAGAAAATGAAGAATTAAGCTGTCAGGAGGCCCTGAAGCTCTGGAGAGCAACGGTGACTTGTGTGCGAGCTGACTGGGACAAGAGGGGCCCTGCCAGTGAATCAGCGTTACCATGCTGGAGATGGATGAGTGTTATATAAAAGCCAGAAGTAGGTCACACACTCATCTTCATCAGCAATATGATATTTATGAGGTTAGGCTTGTGCAGCCAGGTCTGGGGGTTTGCAGCAGAGCCAGGAAAGAGGTGCCAAAGGTGCCGAGCTGAGCAGTGCTTGTGGGTGGTACCGGCTGAAGCTGCAGTTTTACAACTCAGAAGCTTCCCATGCACGGACCTGCTATCCCAGGTTTTGGCCAGGGGTCCTACACTGCTACTGGAGTCCAGCCTGGCCAGAATGCTGAGGGTGCATAAGACAGCAGAGTGGGGCAGTTTCAAGCTCCACATAATCAAGCCCTTGCCCTTTGCAGAACAAAACAATTTAATTATCTCCTCATTTATCATATTTCCATGTTGCAAAACCTGCAGAAGGGTGGAACTGGATGAAGGACAGCACCAATCTTTTTTACAGTGAAACCATTGTTTTACCTGTGTTTTGCTGATAACTAGAAATTGTGAGAACCAATGAGTCAGGGAATGGAAAGATTTATAAAGCAAATTAATACCATATAAAAGTGAAGCAGGTGTGTGGCAGACTACAAAGAAGACTTTTCTAAAGGCTAGTGAAAATGAGAACGAAGAACTTCTCATTTCTCCTGTTACGTGCAGCACTTTCTTGTGCTTTTCCTGCAGATACAATGCAGAAGAGAGAAGGCGGTATGCAGCTTACGCAGGTGAGGAAGGTATGCCTCTGGGAAGGAGATCTTCAGCAACTGTTGAGCATCCATTGCAGTCTCTCAGACTGCTATATAGCAGCCAAGGAGCTAGTTCTTCAAATTCCAGTAAAATGAATAACGTGATTGAGTATTTCTCAATAACTCTGACTCATTCTTTTTTTGGTTGGTTTGGGGTTTTTTTGTAGAGAACAATTAAATCTGATAATTTTGAATGTATTCTGAGTAAACAGCAAAACATTTGTAGTGATAATATAATGTAAAAAAACTATCATTAAGAGAAAAATATTCATACAGGCTTTAAAAAACTCTATTATTCATGCTCCCATGGAACAGAAAGAAAAGTAGCAAAGGTACACGTCTGAAGTGGTGTTAGTATAATTTTTTACAAGCTTCAAAAGCAAACCATTGGCTGTCCTAAAATGCTTTTTTTTTTTTTAATTAGCAGTACCTGGAGAAGTAATATGGCTTTAAGAAAGATGGAGAATCTCTCATTTGGAAAAGTAATAGTTCAGTGACCTGAAAAATAATAAACAAAAAAAAATGCAGATTTCTTTGGGCTGGAGATGACTGGGAAACTGGATTCTGGCAGCTTGGACCTGACATTAAAAAAATTGCTGTGAATTTCCTGATGCAGCTGGGTTTTCCACCTTTGCAGGAGAGCTAAAATGGGCAAACCAAGTTTTGACATACAGGTAATTACAGTGGCATTCTTAAGGTAAGGACAGTGTGTTTTATCACAGCGTAAGTTGTAAGAACACAGCTGTTCCTCTGTCTTGTATGTTAAAGGATATTAAACTGTGTCCAGCAGATGTCAATGTAGTGATCAAGAAAGCGTGAAGTGTTTGGAGCAGTGTGACCCCACTGAAATTCATCAAGAAGGACAGAAGTGATGCAGGCATAATGATCTCCTTTACAGCCAGAGGGAAAGCTCTATGTAACTATTGTCAGTTATTGCCAAATTACTGCCTATACAGAGCAGTTGGCCTGAAATGCTAATGATTTCTTCTCATAGATAGCATGTGCAATGTTCAACTTCAGCTTGAAAAAGAAGACAGAAAAAATACAGTTCCTGTATGGCTATAATTTTTGGCAATCTTTGGGGGACGACAGAGAGGAAGATGAAGAGAAGGAGGGAGAAAATAAATGTAGTAAGCTACCTGTAGTTCACTGGATCTATACCTAGTATATGACGCTCAATGTGTGCAGAAACCACAGGAGGCTTAGGGTTTGTGGGATATACCCAGGCTCAGAGCATTACAGAGTGGGTAGCCCCAGTTACACTCCTGGGATTTCTCAAGTGCTTTGTGTGAGCTAAATAAATTCCAGACAGACTCAAGGCTTATATTTTAGGCATTGCCCTCAGGGTAGACTTCCCAGCAGCCTTCCCTCTTTCATTTAGCAGTCATGCGCGCATGCACACTTCTAGTGAGCTCCTCTGTTCCCACCCAAACATGTCCACTCCTCTGGGGTACACAGGGTGTGCAGGCATCACACGTAACCACTGTGACCTTAAATCCTTTCCTGGAGACTGCATTCAAGGGCTTACAGTCTTGACAGGATCTCATTTCTGCCATCAACATTTAAATTACCAGTCAGGTTCAAGTAACCATCTGATGGCTGCTGACACAGAGTTTATGAAAATTTTACCTTACGAACAAAACAGGAAATACATTTCAGCCTATGCCACATCCTCTTCTTCCCTTGCAGCAGCAGTTTGTCAGTGTCCACCCATTTCTTGAGGAAACCAAGATTTCACTCCTGATGCATCAGTTCAAATTTTCCTAAGCTTTCCCTGGGAAAAACAGAGCTTTTGGCAAATCCGTGTGGAAAGGGAACTTGAAAGTTTACCAAATCAGCAGAACGGAGAGCTCTGTGCATAGCTGAGATCTGTTACCTCCATGACCCCCAGTCAGCTGTGTATGGGACTTGCTCCTCAGATCACAGTGCCTTCATCCCCTTTAATGGCCTGGGAGGGTCCATTGCTCATGTCTACACACCTGGAAAGGACGTTGGTGGAGATGCTCACTTCAGTGAAGGTGAAACCTGAACCAAAAACACAGAGGGTAGGAAGCTGAGTTCTCCAAGCCCTTCCTGAAGCAGGCTGTACATGAAATCAAGGGTGCAGTGTCTGTTTCCTCTCTTCCTTAAGAAGTGCCTAAAAATGGGGCTGATTTGAAGGACCGTTGGGAAGCTGGTTTCCACAGCTGTAAAATGTCTCTGAGCCCTCTGGTTTAAAAAGTTAAGGCCCCAGCTGAACTTCTGCCATGGACTGGGTGGAGATTCATTTGGGAGGGAGATGCAGGTCCTGGCAGCCCCCTTGTCCCCACTCCCGCAACCTGCTTTTCTCTCCCCACAAAATTACACCACCTGCATGGGTCCAGGGTCCTTCTCCCACACTGACATCATCAGGATCTACATACTATTTCCTTGTACTCTGCTGTAATGATTTCATTATTTTTCTTTCTGACCAGAATTTCATCTCCAACTGAATTTCCCATGACAGCTTCACTTGCTTAGGCAAGCAGTTCTGAAAGCTTCTGACCTACCTTATGTCCTTCAGCTTTTCACGATAAATGAAAAGATGCAGCTCTCCTATCATTTGTTTCGTTTGTTGTTTTCAGGTAAAAACCTGTTTTATGTTGCTGCCCATGAGTCTGGCCATTCACTAGGACTTTTCCATTCCAAAGATCCCAGTGCTCTGATGTACCCACTTTATAGGAAATTTGACCCTTCAGTATTCCCTCTTCATCAGGATGATATTAATGGCATTTGGTACCTCTATGGCAATTCACAGTTATTGATCGCTTATAATTTCAAAGACTTTGGAATACCTTTCAGTGACATTTTTGTGTACTGGATATACCAGAATGAGTTCTCACTTTAATTTCTTCCATAAACTCCTTCTTTCAGGACCATGTTTTAACACCCACAATGACCAAAGGGAGTCTACTGAGATAAAACACACACCTGTGGCCCTGATTTAACTTTTGATGCTGTCACCACTTTCCGTGCAGAAATAATGTTCTTTAAAGACAAGGAAGTCAGCTTTCTGAAAGTAAAATACTTGGGTATCATTTTTAAATTATACCCCGCAGCATGGAAAAATAACGTTTACCCAGAATATCAGCCATTCTAGGCAGGAAGGGGAGACAGGGAATCAGGATAAGAGGTGGGAGGGAAAAACAAAGAGGGTGGTGGAGAAATGAAGAGAAAGAAGTATAAGGAGGAAGATCACCTTTGAAACAGGGCATGCTATGAATAGGGTGGGGAAAGGTGGTTCCTCTGAAAACATGGGCTGTTTTCACCTTAGGCTGTAAGCAAGTCCCAAGTCTTTGGCATCTGGGGGAGTTCAGCTTCAGCAAAAGGCACCACCATCCCTGGGACACTTGGCACCATCATTACTGTCCTTACTTTAAGACAACTGAGGGCTGGACAGTCCTGACACAATACCTGCTTGAAGGTACCCCGCAGTGGTGTTTTGGTGTGATGATAAAAGGAAAGAAAAATTGATTCAGTGCTAAACTCAGACAAATTATCCCTCTCCAGTGCATGAGAGCCCAAAGACTTGAGGAGAAGGGGTAAAAAGGCTGATTCCCATCTTTTTCAAGTGGTAGGGCTGTGGTTCCCTTGCTTCAGACCCTCCCCAAAATCAATGTTAAAGTGATTTTTGACCTCAGAATTTGGAGTCCGCAAAGCCAGTAAAGTGCTTTGGCAGAAGATCCTCACGCACACCAAGCATTTCTCTAAGCTGGCGTTGGTAGCCCCAGGTGAGGTTTCATTCCTAAAATTTTACCCCATGTGAACCAGGTTTCTCTAGGCTCCCTTTCTACTTAAGGGAAAATAATAACGGTTTTGACAAAACAGTTCATCTGATCTATTTTAGGTGTCTGCATCAAGATGAGAGGAGTTGCACCATGGAAATAACTCTTTTTCCATTCACATTACAGGGAGCTTAGGGTGACTAACTCAGGGCACATGACTGGGTTTAGTCAGATAAATCCCGCCCTGGTTGCTATGATGTGGTTTCATGCATTAGCGTGTGTGAACATCTGATTTTATTTAAAACCTGTTCTATATTTATGTAAGGCGGTTTTGGCGCAAGCATCCTGCAGTCAGAAGAGCTGATTTTAATGTAATATCTTCGTTCTGGACACGGCTGCCACCTGGTGTTGGTGCTGCATGTGAGATTCCTGGGAAAGAGAAAACCGTCATTTTTAAAGGCAAGATTTTGTCTTTTTATTTTCCTATGCTGTCTTTCTAAGTAGCCTTTAGAGTTTATGCCTGGATTAAAAAATACTTAAGCTCTTTCTGCAGGATTCTACAAGCTTTAATTTAGTCCAATAAATTGGTGAGTTTCAATCACAAACATAACAAAAATATTATCCAAGATAAGGAACATGTATCTTACTTTTAAATCAATATAGAAAAGTTTCCCTGACAAAATAAATGTCATTATTTTATTTTCATTTTTTTTCCTGAATTTAGAAATTATAACGTATGCTTCTTTCTAGCTTGTGGAAAACTAACATAAATATTTAGTCCAATAAATTGGTGAGTTTCAATCACAAACATAACAAAAATATTATCCAAGATAAGGAACATGTATCTTACTTTTAAATCAATATAGAAAAGTTTCCCTGACAAAATAAATGTCATTATTTTATTTTCATTTTTTTTCCTGGAAAATTATCTATTGAATTTAGAAATTATAACATATGCTTCTTTCTAGCTTGTGGAAAACCAACATAAATATGAAGGAAGACTGAAATATCAGTTTTCACAAAATGTGGTGCAAAGAACTATTCTTGCAGTTTTGGGTTTTTTTTCACTCCAGAAGTAGAATGTTTTCAAGTAACCATTATTTTCTCCCTGCATACTCCCACTAAAACACTAGCTTTCATGAAAAGGATTGTGTCATTCCCAGAAGAAGATTCTGAAAACATGTTTTCCTCTACTTTTCTTGATAGGGAATGAATTCTGGGTTGTGAGAGGAGATACCATACATCCTGGATACCCCCAAAAACTGTACACCCTGGGTTTTTCAAAGAATGTTGCCAAAACTGATGCTGCTTTTTATAATGGAAATGGGCAGAAAACGTATTGCTTCATAGGGGACAAGCTTCGGAGGTAATATTTCCTGTTCTACTTTCCTAAACAGGAGTAAACACGATCACATGATCAATATCCTGTCTTGATTTAGGACATACTAGTCACATGCGTTTGGTAATCTCTTTCAGTGTCACAGCTGGCTATTGAAAAAAATATTTGAAAGGGAGGTGAAACAGTGTTTTAGCTTTCCTTTTCATTGATTTAATTATTTAACAGTTACTTCTGTATGTATTTATTTATTTATTTTAATTTAACCACCTCATGGAAAAAAGCCATCCCACAGCTCCGCAAGTCAGCTCAAGATATTACTCAGAACCTCACTATATAAAAAGTGTTTCTGTGGGGTAAGAAGGAGTATCTCATCCTTTTTCCAGTTACTGACAGATAGTTTCATAAAGTTGCTGAAAAATGCCACGTACTGCAAAGAATTATCTGCTGTGCATGGTTGTTAGTTCCTCTTTTCAATCCAATCCCTACTGCTCAGGTTGCGTTACAGGACATCATATATTTCTAACTGAAGGAGGTGCTTCAGTAGATAACCTGAACTTTTGCAGATGAATAACACAATTTCTCTCTCTCCTGCCACCACAATGCCCAAGTAATTTTACATACAGACATCATCCTGGAGTAACTGTTTAGCCACATATTTGTAGGATAAGTGGGAGATTGGACCTCCATGTTTTAGTTCAGACTCTCATGTCTTAAAGGACTTTAGCTGACCAGTTTGTCTGATCATTAAATCTCTTACTGATCAAGGGTATCAGAAGGAAAATACTTTCAGAAGCCTTCTTATTACAGCACTGATTAGATAAACTGCACTTCACTAGAAATGTGACAGCCTGCTATAAGTAACGTAAGCAAAATGACCTAAAATAACTTCTACCTTAAGAAAATACCAGATTTTTCCTGATGAACATTTCTTACAGAGACAGAACATGAAAGCAATCTTTTTATGATCTTACAAATCTAACTTGTGCTTGAGATAAGATTATCTACCTCTCCTTCAGGTACCGTCTCAGAAAAAATATTTAGCAGATTTATGATAATGGTTTTAATATTAGGTATTCTTAGACCTATCTTGAGCTGATGTAAACAGCAATTCTTTCAGTGCTGCTAATAGAGTAGAAATTATTTATGGCATATCATGTCTGTCTCAATGCTACGTAAATGATACTGAAAATTTTCATTTAACTCATTTATCTGCTGGTAGGTAGAAATTAATTATTTGAGCTGAATTAATCACAAGGTTTTTTTTCAGTTTTCATTGACACCAGATTGTCATTAATCACCAGATTTTTTCTCAGTTAAGATAAAAGAAGATATTCTATGGACAGGAAGCCCATCCTGATAAGATGTGTTTTCCAGGGAAGATGGATGCTGGTTTTCAACATGAAAGTAACTGTTCTTAATAAAATCTGCATTGAATGTTCAGGGTCATAGAGCTGAGAGTGCTTGGACAAACAGAGAGGCACTTCTGAACACTGCTCATAGCCCTCAAGATGACCAACAAGACCCTGAAACAGTCACGGGCACTTCTGAACACTGCTCATAGCCCTCAGGAGGACCAACAAGACCCTGAAACAGTCACATAACACTCCCATGCTTCACTTTATTCCCTTGAAAAATAATTATGATATACCTTTTGTGACAGCTTCACAGCTGGAAAGACCAGCTCTAAAGGATAGATGGATATATCTCTGTTCATGTTGATGTGCGCCTCACACCATGAAGAGCACCACTCAAGACAGTGATGTCTCAACAACATAAGGTCTACCTGCTGTGAGCAAAGCTGTCACAGCCTGGCCCTCTGACATAAAGTGGCACTGGCACAGCTTCCCAGTTGTCTCCTGGCTCCTCATCTCCTGATCATCAAAACCCATGTACGTTAACTACTTCCCAGAAGATCTATCAGCTTCCTCCAAAATTAGTCTTACACATGGTGCTGGGGATCCTTAACTGCAGCCACTCCTGGGGGGCAGTGTGGAAGCCACTGCCCCAGGCTGGACCTCTCCTTCCCTGCATGGTATCTGGCGGCACCCCATCGAGTTTGTACCTGCTCACACCTTGCTGTGCTCTGTGCCACGCTCCACACTGTGCAATACCTACCCACAGGAGGCTAGAAATACACCCTTCTGGAGGGTTTCAACAGAGCCCTTGCATAGCAGCAGATATTTTAAACTGCAGAAACACACAGAATGAATTTTTTTAGGGTCACCTCATAGGACTCATTAAGTATATCCTAAGGCTGTAGGTCAGTGTAGCTCTTTTGTCCTGTCTTCTTAGTAAATCCTCTTATGTGTGGGTGAGGCTCTTTCTATATGTGTTTGGGTGAACTTCAAGCTGGACTGGCTGGCGAGTAGGTTAAGAGGTCTGAGTACCAGCATCTGGAGCATGGCTGCAAGCCGCAGGGACTCATACATAACTGGCGACATGTGAGGTGTGGGGGCGCCTGCTGGGAGGACTGTGTGTCTGAGCCCAGCTGCTGAGGGCATCCACACTGTATTTCCATGTCGATGTTTCACCAGTGGAAAGAAGTCCTCATCAGCCAGAGAGGAGGAATGGGATGCAGCCCTTTTCATATTTGCCCAAGTGCTCAACGTTTTCTGTCTGTGAAGACTCCACCACCTCAGTGGACACCTTGTGTCAGTGCTCAGTCACCCCCATAGCAAACAAGTGTTTCCCAATGTTCAGAGGAACCTGTGCCCATTGCCTCTGGTCCTGTCAGGACAAGGCAAATGTACTGTATTTATACACACAACTGTATTGTAAGAATGCAATGAGATATTTCAACACACTTTATGGAACTTTTTTTTTTTTTTGGCGGATTTTTGAAATCCGTAGTAGCAGGCTACCTAAACGGGGCACTCCAGTGTGGCTCTAGACACTGAGCAAATTTGATCTGAATTCTATCAAGATACAGAACATATTATGGCACTCAGTCTCGCAAGATAAATACTGCTGCCACACCCTGCTGTGGAGTTGGCAAACAAGACGGCTGACCAGAACAAGAGTCAAAAGGATTAGTTTTAATTACAGAACCTCCAGAAAAGGAAATGAGTAGCTCTGATTGGTGTCTGATATTGCCAAGGTCAGGGAAGCAGGTTCAAGTCTTCTAACTTGAATGCTTCTATTGAATTTATTAGGAAATATTTCAGTGCTGTTTATTTGTTCCTTATTCACCTCATGCTGTTCTTGTTTTCTAATTCTTGTTTTCCTTCATATTTCTGTTATGGCTTTTTGAGTGGTCTCACAACTGCAAGACTTAATCAGTCCATGTTCTCAGCTATGACAGTAAAAGCCAAAAAGATGCAGATTTTTAGTTCCTTAAGGAAGTTTCTAACCGACTCTGAGTTTGGGTTGTTTTATTCAATTGTCCCTTCTGCTGATCCTCCTCTACATTATCTATGTCTTCCATAGCACTGTCATTGTGATTGACTGCACTAGACCATGTTCTTTTAAATTGGATAATCTCTTCCAGCTCTGATCTTTCAAATTTTTTTTTTAAATACTCTGTTTCAGATGGGATTATGGTTCTCAGAGTGAATCTGGCTTGTCCTAAACCTTTCATGATGCAAGTTGTACATCTGTACACCTTGTGTGACAACCACCAGGTTTAGAGGCAAAGGACTTCACACTGGTAAGGCTGGCTCTGCAAGACATCCCAGGGCCTGTCTGCCATCAGGGGAGTCCTGCCCAGGAGACAACAGAGCAGGTTCCCCCCCCCAGGCAAGAGCTCAGCTACAGGGATGAAGAATGTGATTTGGTATTCCTGTGTGTTCAGGAAACAGGTGCTTGGCATGGAAAGTGGCACTCCTTCCTTTCTCCTTTTCCTGAAATCATTGGTGATGCCATGTCTGAGACTGTGAAAGTCACTGAGGTGTAAGTCAGGCACTGCCCCACTCTGTGACTTGTCACTTTGAATTGCTCTTCTGCAACAGAATAATTAGGACTGATTCAGCACCTGACATCCTGAGCCCTATCGTGGTGGCCTTTGGACTTCAATATGATTTGAACTATACCATTGTGCTCCTAACACTGCCCAGCACAGCACCCTGTTTCGTAAACAGAGAGAGTGAGCATTCTCTTGGAACAGAATCAACAGCATTTCTATAAAGGAAATGAGTGACACTAAGCCATGAGCTTGTACAAAGTTTGACATCTGACTTGGAGGCTTGCCTTTGGCTTTTTCATCTTGGTATAAAACGTACTTGGCTCAATGAGAGAAAATTCCCAATGAATTCTTTAATTTCATGTGAATATCTGGTAACCACTGGAATATTACTGCACAGTTACATGATTTATATCTTCGACACTTCAGTCTTTGCATGAAAAGTGACATCCTCCGAGCAAAATAGCCTGTTTCAGGATAACATGCTGGGTTTTCAGGAAGATTTTTATTTCTATTTTGTTCCTTCAAAATAGATAGGAAACACATGAAGAGATTAAGATATGCATAAGAGCACAGAATGGACATAAAATTACTTCCTGCGACAATGATAATTGTACTTTGTAGTGCCACCTGCTACTGAGAAGGCAATTGCAAACATCATTGTGACAAATTACAACAGTAAACAATTCTTAGAATTATGAAGTACCACTTTTAATTTTTGTAATATTAAAATTACAAAACTACTAAACAAAGTTCCCTTTTCTACAGTAATACTGTAGTGAGAAACTTTGATTTAGGGAAACCCCACTATGATTCATACTGTGAATTTATTTTTTCGTTATTTAGTCAGGGGTGTGGGTGGAAGTTTCTCCTTAGTGGGAGAAGGACAAAAGCCATTAGAACATTCTTAAATACTATCATATTAATATTATTAAGGTAATATTAGTAAAGATCTTAAATATTAATAATAAAGATCTTAAATATTATTAAGATAAACTTTGGGGAAAAGGAAAATGGCCTGAACAGTCAAATGCAAGCCCTAGTAAGTGAGGTACAAAGTAAATGGAAATCACTGAGACGGAAAATTGTTCGGGAGAGGGAAACTCTTCTGGGGAAATATGTCTCCTCTTATGCTTTTGCCTAAACATCCTTTGCAGTCAATGCTGGAAAATGTGCTGGATGGACCTCTGGCAGTGCTTACTTTCCTGTGCAGACTTAACGAACAAGAAACAGTGAGTAGAGTACCCAGAAAAGGGGAGGCTTTGAGGTCTCTTGCCTCAACATGAACAACAAGGGTGCAGTTTTGCTCAGAAAGAAGTGTGCAGATAAAGCAAGATTACTGCAGATACAGGGAGAGAAAAACCTGTAGTGCCTGGAAGTACCATGGAAAAACCCTTCAAAACGCTGGCTTTTTCTTAGCAACAGTGTCAGCCCCCTCGTCCTCAGGCACCCAGTCTGGGTTTAGCAGCGACTTAGCAGACAGGTCCCAGAGCTGGTGGGGCGATTTGGTGTGACCTGAGTGAGGTACTGATGCTCACGGTCCCGACAAGAGCTGTCTCTGAAGAAAAATTGGGGGTAGGTAAGGGCAAAGTTTACTTCTCTCTGTTAGTTACATGGAGATTTTAGGCAAACTTCAGGCACAGACAATGTGTTAGGAGTTGTCCAAATCTTGTACCCTAATAGAGGCGAGGCTGCTGCAGCTCCATGCCCCCAAGCCCAGCCAGCAGCAAGGCTGAGCGTGTGTTCCCTATAGGCACGTACACATGCACACACACATGCACACACACATGCACACAAGTACACACACACACAAAGACACTATGGATCCCCCAGCAGCTGGGCTCAGACACCCTGCCCATCCAGCAGCTGGCCCGGGATGTGCTGGTGTCACCTGCTGCCTCATGCACACACACACAAACAGGTCTCTGCTGACCCCAGACCCCATGGCCTCCCCAGCTGCTGGCTTGGGCCCTCAGTCCCTCCAGCAGCCAGCCTACAGAACCCTGGTCTCTCCAGTACCCAGCCCTAGCTTATGGCTGCTTTAAGACTCAACTCTTACCCTCATCACTGGCTCATCCAGACAGATCTTCATTAGTGCTTGCACACGTACACGTGTACCCAGTTGACATGCATGCACCCCATTCTCCCCAGGCACAGTGCCACCAGGCACAGGGGACTCCAGCTCCTCATTCCACCCCAGGGGCTTTCACTGAGACCCCGCCACACACCCTGCACACAGGACGGGGCCCCTCACCCAGGAAAATAACTAGAAATTGGGTTTAGTGAGAGGCCAGGACAGACTGTGCAGGTCAGATACAGGTGCAACACAACAGTCCTTCAAAGTGAAGGACTGTGTAGACACCGGTTGGCCTTCAGTAAAAATTCTCATGTATTCCAAGGGGTCTCAGCTTAATTTTGGCACATTCATGGCTCCTTCTGTGGGGTTTTGATTTTTTTGTCTGAAGGCCCTCGTAAAACTCACAAGGCCAAGTGCAAAGTCCTGCATGTGGGTCGGGGCAACCCCAATCACAAATGCAGGCTGGCAGGAGAGTGGATTGAGAGCAGCTCTGAGGAGAAGAACTTGGGGGCTCAACATGAGCCGGCAGTGTGCACTTGCAGCCCAGAAAACCAACCATATCCTGGGCTGCATCAAAAGAAGCGTGACCAGCAGGTTGAGGGAGGTGATTCTGCCCCTCTGCTCTTGTGAGACCCCACCTGGAGTACTGCATCCAGGTCTGGAGTCTTCAGCACAGGAAAGACATGGACTTATTGGAGCGAGTCCAGAGGAGGGCCACGAAGATGGTCAGAGGGCTGGAGCACCTCCCCTATGAGGACAGGCTGAGAGAGTTGGGGTTGTTCAGACTGGAGAAGAGAAGGCTCCTCAGAGACCTTATAGCAGCCTTCCAGTACCTAAAGGGGGCTACAGGAGAGATGGGGAGGGACTCTTTATCAGGGAGTGTAGGGATAGGATGAGAGGTAATGGTTTTAAGCTGAAAGAGGGCAGATTTAGATTAGATATTAGGAGGAAGTTTTTCCTGTGAGGATGGTGAGGCACGGGAACAGGTTGCCCAGAGAAGCTGTGGATGCCCCATCCCTGGAGGTGTTCAAGGCCAGGCTGGATGAGGTTTTGAGCAACCTGGTCTAGTGGAAGGTGTCCCTGCCCATGGCAGGGGGGTTGGAACTCGATGATCTTTAAAGGTCCCTTCCAAACCAAACCATTCTATGATGACGCTTCTATGAAGTATTTGAAAAGAAGAGGTAGAAATGTGCTAGCTGCTACATCACGGGAAGAGCAAATGACTGAAACCTCTCCTTCTGTTGTTCGAGGGCGATGTGCCAAAAGACACGCAGTAGGAAGCCAATGCAGATGGTGAAACGGGACATGACTTTGTAGCCCAACACTGTGGAAATTCCCAAGACAGAGGGAAGCCACTGCTTCTACTTCCTCTCCCTGATGCTGTTTAAGGTTTTTCACTAGATGACTCTTCAAATACATAAACAGCTCCTACCTCTAGTGCTGGAGTCCAGGACTTTGTAGTCCTGCCACTGGCTGCCTTGGAAAGCAATTTATTTAGTTTCCTGGAAAACAAACAGATGTCCCCTCTCACCCTCTGCCTGACTCAGTATCCTCTTGGTCACACTAAAATTTGGCCAAAACTGTGCAAGGCAGCAGAACCTCCCTGTGTAAGCTGCAACACGTGATTTCCTAAAGTTTGCATCTCAGACACTGGACTCACCTGATTAATCTGCATCTCTTCTTTGCCTGCATGTGTTTAAACATGTCTATGAAACCTTTGGAAAATAAAAGAAAAAAAGAATAGAAGAAATAAGGAGTTAACTACTCCTTAGGAAAAAAATAAGAAGAAAGAAACTGAGGGATTGAATCAGGAACTATATAAACCAGCCTATAGAAACACATGAAGGATAAATATTTACAGGGAAATAGCACTAGTTTAGAAACAGATTTAGAGAAGTTGAGCAGCATTTTACAGATCCCAGGATCATGTGAGTTGTAGTAAAGACTTTGCAGAAGCATCCAACACATGCAGTTCTTTTTGTTCTTGTCTGAAAATCAAGATGGATTAAGAATAATCGACAACAAAGTTTACTTGGAGTATGACCATGAGGCTGAATCTCTTTACATCTACAAAAGCTGTAGCTTTTGAAGAACTATTGTCTTAGTAATTTTAAATACCAGCACCGTACTGTTGCTTCTGCTTTTGAAATGTCCTTTATTAACTTTAGCCAGGCCATGTGACCCACACTGGAAGGCATAAAGTAATTTGCTTTTCCCAGAAATGGTGTCCTCCCTGCTGTACTTAGATACAACTGGGGGTACTACACAACAGTGTAGTGTAGAATCATACACTAAGTACATTATTTTTCCCTGATATTTGGGAAACTAAGTGAAGTACTTCCAAGCACAAATAAAATTTTCATCCTGCACTGAGCTCCTTCAGAGCAAAACTTGGTCATACATCAGAAAGAAATGATAATGGTACATATTTGCATTTCTCCCTCTCATACTAACATTTACTGTTTCCCTTTTAAGATTTCCAAGGAGGCTCTTTACCTGAACTGCTTCCAGAGTTAGCAAACCTGCAGCCACTTCAGGCCATCTACTCCTGTGCTTAGCTGTCCTTGTAGTTAGAAATGTTTTCCTCAAATTAGGGGTCTACACTGTAGGTTTCCATGTGTCCTGGGTATTTCAACTTCTCTTATTGTTAATAGAGACCTAGCCAATACAGTCAATGAAGTAGAGAGAGCAATTCTTGTCTTAAAGTCCATGTCATGTGGTCAGTTGAATCATTCTAGAATCCATTGTCCAAAATGGGAACTGAGACACCTAGAAAACTTGTGGATATCTACACAACGAAACACCTAAAGCTATTTCGACCTCATTACTCATCTGCCTTTACTTGAGACAGCCACCTGGAGCTGGCTGCCATCACACAGGAGCGATGGAGACCTACATCCTTCTAGGGCAGCTGGAGGTCGGGTGGGATTCCCTGGAACATCTCAAATTGCTCTAACGCTCAGGCAGCTGAATCCCCCAGTTCCACCAATGTGACTGATTTTTGTTTAGTATCAGTCAAAAAATGTTGAATCGTTTTAGCACTCAGTTTTTCTAGCATGATAATATTGTTTTAGATAGAACTTTTAGTTAGATTATGATAGCCTTCCTGGAGTTATGATGCTGACTATTCCTAGATAAGATCGGTGCTTTGTACAGTCTTTCATATTTTATTATTATATATTATGACAGAATATGACATAATTTTTAAAAATATTAAAACTTAAGTATCACATATTACATAATGTTATTCAATATGTTATGCTACTGTTATATGTTGTTTCTTATTTTTTCTCATGTTTGTCAAGACCTTATGCCATAAATAGTTGAAATTCATGATTCAAAAAACACCCATGAAATGTAGCTCCATGTTTTACTTGAAAAGTATTTCCTTATTTATTAAACACACTACAAAATTGCCCAAAACAGAGGGCTCAGGCAAAATAAGGATGGTAGCATTAGTTAAACACATTGCGTCACTACCTGATCATGAAACTGTTATGCATCATTTTTACTAATCAGAGGATATTATACAGCATGAGTCAGACTGTCACTGATTTACAAATTAGCTATATAAACAGAGCTGAGAAGCATATTCAATAGCTCAAGAGTGAAACTGAGACAGACATGAAGACCTTTTTCCTTCTCCTGTTGCTCTGTGTGGCCACCTCTGCTTTTCCTGTGGCTCCAGAAGCAGAAGATGAAGAAAAAACCCTACAGCTTGTAGAGGTAAATATTTTTCTGTATATTTCTAACAAACATAAAGTAGTCAGAGAGATAACTGCAATTGTAATTCTTTTCACAGAATATGGCTTGAAATTAAGGATGTGTCATTTTGCAGAGGTTTCAAGAAAAAGGTTTACCTGTCAGTCTAGAAAACATGTGAAAATTAGGTGGAACTTATTTATCCAAAAGTCATTTCAATATTGCATAACTTCTCTTTTGATGTTGTCGGTAAAGTAATAACAAAACTACCGAAGCTTGAATTCTGGCAGCAAGGCTCTGTGGCTGTGCAGAAATAGTCAAAGTCAGCAACAATTTACATTTCAGAATGTGCTTTGAAGCTTGTGATATGACTGGTCTCAGTAACATAAAGGAGGAAAGTTGCCTGAAGCCGGTGTGTATTTCAGTGTTTTGCTGAAAGGATCTTCTATGGAATAATGTGGAAAAAAAAGGACATCTATGAGAAATGCAACAGTTACATAGACACAACGCTATTTATCGGAGATAAAATTGTTGAAATTTAGTGGGAATACCCAAGATCCTAAAATCGTATTTCATAGCTAAAAATAAATGACATCTAGTAGTAGTCAACTGCTTTGTTGGGAGTCCTAGCTGTGTGGGCTCTCACTGCCATTTCTTCTTCTTTCACTATCTGTTTCCTTGAACGAGCCCAGTTACAAGCTTCTTCATAAACCTTTCCCTTAAAGTAATCAGGCACCATAATGTGGAATTAGTTATTAATAGTAAATATTAGATTTCAAAGACATGTCTTCACATATTCCAACAGTGAAACAAGAAATGCAGAAAACTGTATGAAAACTGTAAGCTATATCTAACTCTTCACACCAGTCCCTGGAGAAGTCAGGCTGGTTTTGCTCCTGGTAAGCACAGGGCATGTCGATACAGGAATAGTTCGAGATTACTTAGAAAATTTAAGTGTGACTGAAGACAGTACTGATATGTCAAAGTGACCTTTTTTTAAAAAAATCTGGTTCAGAATTATCTACAGAATTTCTACGATCTTCAGAGGGATCACCAGCCTCATCTAAGAAATAAGGATGAAAGTCCCCTTGCTGCAAAGCTCAAGGAAATGCAGGCATTCTTTGGATTGCAAGTGACCGGGAAACCTGATCTTGACACTTTGGAGATGATGAAAAAACCCAGATGTGGTGTACCTGACATAGGGCGATACGTGTTCACAGCAGGGAATCCCAAATGGAAAAGAAATAATCTGACATACAGGTAACCTTTCTTAATCTAATTCAAAAATACATAAATCTAGCATCCCAACTTTGTGGGGTCTGAAGTAAGTACATTATGTCATATACAGACACAGAGTGACTAACTGTTTTCTGGGAGAAGGTAGGCACTCTAGAAAGCAGCATTTAAAATGAAGACATTATTAGTTTTTATCCATGAAAGATACATCTAAGTTTTCTGACTTTTACACAAGTTATTATTTTTCAGATAAAATGCTGTTTACTTAATTATATATAATGTGTTGGGCTTGCTTTAAAGGATTTTAAATTACACCCCAAAGATGAGACAAGCTGATGTAGATGAAGCAATCCGAAAAGCTCTCAGTGTCTGGAGCGATGTGACACCACTGACCTTCCAAAAGGTTGAGGACAAAGAAGCAGATATAATGATCTCTTTTGCTTATAGAGGTAAGTTTGATATCTTTATGCATTTGCATTAAATAGCCATCTGCAATCACATAAATAATTTCATATTCTAACTGATTTTTTCCCTCTTCATTTTAGACCACCGCGACAACTCTCCTTTTGATGGCCCCAATGGGCAGCTGGCTCATGCTTTCCAGCCTGGGGAAGGTATTGGTGGAGACGTGCATCTTGATGAGGAGGAAGCATGGACAAGAGATGGAAGAGGTAAGGACTTTGTAGCTGGATATATTTATATATTTTTACTTTGTACAATATTAGCTCATGTGATGCTTAGTTCATGAGCTGCATTACAGGCAAAAAGTGAGCAAAAGTGGCAGAACTTGTCCTTTTAAATTGCTTTTTTTTTTTTTTTTGCCATTGGTAGGAATCAATTCACAGAAAAGAGATTTTTAGGACATAGTGGTTTATAGTGGCAACTAGGTCAGCATTAATTTTTTGTTTAGATGAAAAATAAAACTTGTATTTGGGAAGATCTGGTGATAAACATCTCAAGGCAAATCCTTTATTTTTCTTAACCTAACACTTGGAAGTTTGGTGATAACTAGGGTATTTGAGTATCACCAAAACTGTCATCTCAGCGCTTTTTCTGTTGGATCACTCATCGTTGGCACAATCCTTGATCTGAGCAGTTTATGTGATAGCAGGAGAAACAGGGTTTGTGTTTAAGACACAAGGGCACTAGAGAAAGGAAAATGAGACCACAAGTATGGCTGGACATTCTTTAAGTACTCACACAGCTCTTCTGTTCTTCAATATTTTTGAGCTGTAATGTTGATAGCATTACTTACAGCCTCTCTTGTACCTGCAGTGTATTTTGGGAGGATATGTAAGTGTTTCCTATCTAGTCAACTGTGCTGAATACTGAAGCAGATTTTACCTTGTTTCATATGATTTTTATCCTACAGGCTACAATTTGTTCATTGTTGTTGCCCATGAGCTTGGCCATTCACTGGGTCTGTCTCATTCAAATGATCCTGGAGCACTGATGTATCCAACTTACTCCTACACAGACCCCAATGAATTCCTTCTTCCTCAGGATGACATTGATGGCATTCAAGCCATCTATGGTAAGAAAAAAATATTTTTATTTAATATTTCTACTTGAGAGGCTGTAAACAGTAATAAGAATATATTTAAGGTATGCTTATTCCACCAAAACCAGAAGTTTAACTGTTGTTGAACAATGGGTAACAAAAGAGAGAAAATTCCCGAAAGCTAGCTGAAGTCAAGTTCTGAAAAAAGCTAATTTTGGAAAAGTTGAATACAGCTGGTTTTATCAACATTAAAAGCCTGCTTTTAGCGACAGACCCTTAATTTAAAACCATATGGCTTCTCATTCTCTGTAAAGAAGGTTCTTGGTATCCTCACAGACCTTCTGAACACTGTCTTTATA
The DNA here is from genome assembly GCF_000699245.1 of Pterocles gutturalis. Classification (NCBI taxonomy): domain Eukaryota; kingdom Metazoa; phylum Chordata; class Aves; order Pterocliformes; family Pteroclidae; genus Pterocles; species Pterocles gutturalis. Next base: position 7,403 of record NW_010097682.1, on the reverse strand, counting down.
TTTCTGCATGCTAAAAGATAAAATATTCTTCCTACAGGACAGTCTAATGCTGCTGTGCAGCCAACAGGGCCTGTAACTCCACAAGCTTGTGACCCAAATTTGACGTTTGATGCTATTACTACCCTACGTGGAGAAATAATATTCTTCAAGGGCAGGTAATGACAATAAGCATATTTTTATTTTATGGTCCTTAAAATATTCAGTAGTTTAAAAAAAATCTGTAATCCATGAGGGAAAGCCATCCTTTTGGAATGTAGTACAAAGAGCAGCACTAGAAAATCACCATGTATTTACATAAGCAAGCGTTCTCAAATCATTAACGGTGGCAAGAACAGTGAAGGAGATGAGGGCCTGTAGGTTGTTTTCAAACTATTCTGCTGCTGTGGCCACTGATGCAACAGACTTGTCTCTGAACTCAGTTCAACCGACAGCAAAGTAAGAGCATCCATATATCCCTTAGCAATGTGTCTGTGGGTCCCTCTGCTGCTCCTCAATACAGGAGCAGGGGCAGAACTGAAAGCACTGCTGTGCAGAAAGATGTCTGTTGGGTGGTTACTGAACTCTTAGCCTGCTTGTCCTACAGAGAAACAGAAGAGTTCGTATTCATTTCGCATGATTTTTAGCATGTCACTGAGATGCTAAAGTTAAGAGTTCAGTTCTATATTTCTTTTACATTCAGTGAAGGGAGATATTCACACCAAGGTACCCATCTGCCCCTTGTTATACTCCAGGAGCTATAATAATTATTTTGCACTTATGATAGGAGTTAAACTGCTTTATCACATAAATTTTGTTCAAACTAGATACATGCTGCGCAAACATCCTGCGAGGACAGAGACAGAGCTCAATTTTATCTCACTGTTCTGGCCAAAGTTACCATCAGGAATTCAAGCTGCTTATGAAAATGTTGAGAGAGATGAAGTTTTACTTTTTAAAGGTAATGGAATCTGAAATTCTCTGCTTTTTCTGACCAGTTACTCCCTTCTCCTTTGCAAACTATGCAATTACAGAAGTCAAAGTGAAAATAGCTTCCCTTCTTCAGGTCTGCTCCTCTTCAAGTAACAGCATTTCACTTTATGCAGAAGGATTTTTTCTGAATTCAGTTGGCAAATACAGGCATTTGTACCCTACCATTATGGATATGCTTGTTAGTATTTTGTGATATTTTGGAAAAAAAACAGCAAAAAAATGTTGGTGGAACTGTGAGAGGAACATTATTCACTGGAAAAACAATCAGTCCATTTCTTTAAAGGTCTCAAATATGCTTTAAATATCTCAAATAACTTCATTATCTACATATTACAGTACATAACATATAACCACATATTCATATGTTAATTGCATCTAAAATTACCAAAGCATTTTGATTAGACATATGCCCTTTTTAATAGTTTAGTGCACCTTGTCTAGTTTTCAAAATATTATATGGCTCTATAATCAAATAGCATATTACAGGAATGTAATATCCCAATCCAATGTCAGTGGATTAACTCAACCTCCAGCCCTCCCCAGGCTGTTGCCCAGGCAAATACTTTATATTCATTTGAAAAAAGTCTGGGGAAAGTACTATCCATACACCTTATGATTCTGATGTTTTACTCATAAAACCAAAAGACATTTCCACTGTCTTCATGACATAGTCCCACCATAAGATTTAGAACCATTTTCTAAAGTAATAAACTGAAAGGAATAATACTGATAACTAAGACCCAATGTTTGCTACCCATCTAAAACACAGTTAAATGTTGTTTATAAATAGCAAAACCAAATGAAATGTGCTTATATTTTTCAGAGGATAAATACTGGGTTCTCAGGGGATATGACGTTGCACCTGGCTATCCTAGACCAATCCATCGTTTGGGTTTCCCAAAGACTGTTAAAAGAGTTAATGCAGCTTACAGTGATGAAACCACTGGAAAAACATATTTCTTTGTAGCTGACAGATACTGGAGGTAAGATTTAATGTTCACTTACTAGATGGCATATTTTCACTTGTCCCTGAGGATTGATGTATTACTTTAAAATTCAAGTGCAACAATGTTTAAATCAGGTACATTCCAGAAATTTAAACAATTTAAAAAACAGAATTCTCTGGAAGTTTAAAAATTTTAAGCATTTGTTAGGAAATGTCAACTTTCTATAGGATTTTTTTGCCATTAATTAGATTTTTTTTGGAATGTAATTACTTGCAACTGAATGAAACATCTGCCCAATAAAAGAGTGATTTTCTAGTAAATTATTCACTTTTTCTCCACAACAGTGCTGCTTCTCTGTGTAATGTTGTGGTAGCGTCCACTCTTCATTCACAGTTCAAACAAAATGAGCTGATAATATAAGTGTTGTAATTGAATTATCTGTGAACAAACTACAAATATTCTCCAATTGTACAGTTGGTCATAGTTATAATTTAAGTGTAGCTCATGATAAATTTCAGAGAGTAATTTTGTTTGAGAAGCACATGGTTGACACTAGTACAAGTATGTTTCAGGACTGTGCTACCATCTTCTACTCCCAAGCTTTATGTTTTGATTTTATACTGAACTGGACATGCAGTGCCTCGAAATAGAAACTCATTTTATGTGCAAGTGATGGCCAAGGCTCTGGACAGGACAGAAATGCATTAATGTACTCATGGGCTGAATTTCCAAGGTCCTTGAGAGCCTTGTTACAGACCAACAAAGGCAGGATTTTCAAATCTCAAGACACTCATGATGTGAGAACCTTTATACACAACAGGAAGAATCAAAAAGCTACTTTAGCTCATCGTTATAAGACTTCTTTGTAACAGTGTAGTTACATGCGTGTATGAATTTGCTTTGGACTTTAAAATATTGTCTTCTTCCTCACCAATTGTAATGATGTTTCTTGCGTTAAGATATGATGAAAACAAAAAATCCATGGATCATGGTTATCCCAGGAAAATAGTCTCTGACTTTGGAAAAATTGGCAGAGTTGATGCTGCTTTCCAGAAAGATGGTAAGTAAAATGTATCTTTAACCTGGGTTTACTTGGATATTTGGGCTTCTGTAGATAGAAGCATTTGTTTTTCAAAAACCTGTTATTAACCTTAATGTGATGGAAATGAAAAATAGCAAGTATACATGGACTGTTTATGTTGGGGGTTTTTTTCCAAAATACTGGAAGGAAGTCACCTACGGAATATAATTGGATTAAATTTTATTTCTAGGCTATGTCTACTTCTTCCATGGAACAACTCAGTTCCAGTTTGATCCTCGTGCCAAACAGATTGTTCGACAAATGAAGAGCATCAGCTGGTTTAATTGTTAATTGCAATGTTTTTCCATATGCATACTATATGCTTTTATGCTCTGAATTTTTCAGCATTTCATGACTATCAGGTCAGAATGGATTTCTGCCCAAATTCTGTGGGAGTATAGTCTTAATAATTATTTATTGCAAAACAAATAATTTTGTATAATTTGTCACAATTTCACCTGTTGCATTAAAGTTTCCTAATAAATTATGTTTGTCGTATCATTGTGTCCCTAGTGTCTTATTTGTACCAATACTCAAGAGCTAAGTCTAGCTTCCAAGCACTATGAAATGTATTCTGGCACAAAACATCAGATCTTTTCCCCAAAGCCAGAGAAAGGAGCGGCCAGCTGTCTCTGAAACCTGTGCCCTACATAAGCCCTGGGGAAAATCCTATGGGTAAATAGGCGAGTTGAGGCTCATTAGCATCAGTCTACAAATGACACTTCCACTTTCTGTTCCTCTTTCCCCAGCTTCCACTCTTAGCTTTCGCTCCAGAATGCAGGTCTTCACAAGTGTAGAAAGGGTTTTTTTCTTGTGTTTTTGAGTTTAGATTTCATGTTTAAGCCTGGAAATGCAGGCCCTGATGTCACATAAATGAGTCCCTGATATCCAGAAAGGACCCCTGATATCACTTAAAGGAGTCCCTTGCTATCACAGGTAGCCACATCATATAACAGACAAATAAACCTCTCTGCTTAAGGCTCTTTCAAGTGTTTACTACTCCAGCAGTTAGTAAATCCCTCCTAATTTTGGTGGGTTAAAGCATTAAGATGTTTGCTCAAAAAATGAGAATTCTTCACCAGAAATGTTTCTGATACAAAATTTCATGAAAAAGACAGCTTGACTTCCAGCTTAACTGCAATTTTTTCAAATATCCTCAATTAAAATAGTGTTTGAAGGGTTATCCGCTTTCTCTTTACTCTTTGTAGCTCAGCTGATAAAATTAGAAGCCATATGATCGTAACAAAATATATTCTCTCACACAACATCTTTATTATGTTACATACTTCAGGGAAGGTTTCAGGTCACTGTAACAGAATTAATTGCATTCTGAGAAAACAATGACCTTATAAAAACTTATCTGTTCAATTTTTTTCATTATGTGTCTGTCTGTATCAGAAGCCAATTAAATTGCATCCTTCATAAATAAAGGACAGACTTGGTAGTTCTTATGTTTATTACATTCAGAAATAAAAATTAGTCTAAATGCTATTCAAAGAGAAGAAACTGTATAATTGAAAATTAATTTGAATATAGAATATTCTTTATAAAACATAAAAAATATAAAAAACAAGAACAGTATTAAATTACAGTAAATCAAAGAATTTAATGAAGAAGTTAATTTATGTGAATTCTGTTCTCAAAGGGGATTTAGGTACTCATTTTTTAATTCGAAACCTTAGTAACAATGGTATTTAATCATATTTTCTTGTATAAGCCAGTGCTACTGAACTACTAATGACACTTAAACCAAAAATTGTCTTAGAAGTATATAAATCTAAATTAATTATGTTGTTTTAGCAGAGATAGTCTACAAACATAACACAAGATTTATAGGTAAAGATAATATTACTTACTAGACCAATTATGTATTAAAAAATAAAAATTGGAGGCACATGTACCCTTCAGATATGAAGCAGAAGTAGATCTCAAGGCAATGCCAGAACAGCTCCTCAGATTTAGAGCAGAACATTAATCCCTCTCTAGAAGAAAAGGGTAGTGGAAGAAAAGAGTAGTGGGTACCCACAGGGCAGAGAAAATGTTAAATGGGAGACGGGGGTATGGAGGTGGTTATGTTTTGGAGGAAGGAGAGAGACAAAGTGTAATTTACAAACCACG